>NW_019101502.1:95330-378525 GCF_001856785.1 Myzus persicae | reverse complement strand
GGGGGGGGGGGGTGATAGAATACGTTGGAAATCTCAAAAATCGACGGAGAAAAAGGGTGTAGCGTGTTAAATGGATCACCCGCCAGCCGGCCTGCCGCCTCACCGCCTTTGCCGCCTTTGCCGCCAACGAAGGGCGCTCACGAAAAGTTTGCGTGTGCGCGACCGCGTGTGCGCGTACACGCATTTCCACACACCGTCAAAAGCACCGCGGGACTTTTGTCAGTCGTACTTCGGGCGCCGCGCGCGAACAACAAACCGAAAACCATCCGGCCAGCGTGTCGTCGCCGGATCGCCGCCAACGGGGCACGGGATCGCAGTGGTCGTCGTCGTCATCATCATCAACATCACCATCGTCTTAGTAAAAATATAATATTATTACCATAAGTGTCAAATTACAGTGTTATTTTAGTGTCGTTCTGTGTATTAATTTTTTTTCGAGATACATATCATAACAATTATACGTAAGTCGTTGCCTCGGTATAATATTATTTCGATTCGTTTGATTACCGGAAAACCCGTTAATCACTGCGCCGGTGGTCTGTTGGTTTTATCGTCATATTGTTATCGTGGTTATATTCTTCGGAGGCGGTGACGACGACGGCGATGACGGCGAACGAGAAGATCTCGACAGTCACAATGTGATCGAAGGTCGCCATAAGAATCGCAAAGGGGAGACTACGACGTTTTATGGAAACGCGTGGCCGTCCGGTACCTGGCCAGTGGTGAACGACCGATAGCCGCACTGCAGCAGCCGTCATGTTCGCGGCCGCGTGGCTGCTGTTGGCCGCGGTCGCCGGCTTGGCGGTGGCCAGCGAGTATCCCGAACGCGAGTGCTGCGATCCCGTCAACCCGCCACCGGCGTCCATGTCCGCGACGCCCGATTACGCGGCGGCTGCCGGCCACGAGGTCGCGCCGCCCACGGCCACAGCAATCGACGGACACCGGGGTACGGATTTTTAAAAACAAACTATTTTCGGTGTTTTTAGCTTACATTTTAAACCCTCTCTTTCTCCCTCCCTCTCTTGAAATTGTGAACGACAACGATATATATAATATAGTATTAGGTTAAGGGAATAACTGCTGAAAAAAATCACTTAGTTAAATCTAAGCTCGTCGAGACTCTAATTTCTTGTGGGCACTGAAGATGAGTTGTAGAATAGAATATTGTTATTCGTCTGTCAAATTGGTAAAAACGTATGTACGATATGCACCCTATACTTTTATCATGTTCGGAGTAATTCATTATTGTAACTTCACAATATAATACTATTATAAATCATATTATGATCTATGGATTTTTACATGTTATGATATCAAAGTACATGCGGTCTAACCAATTTTTGGATACTTTCTATAACCGAATTGCTTATAACCTGCCTATTCTAAACTATGCTCAAATTATTAAAGTCGCATTGCTCTATGTTATGACCAGTGGTGTTTTAGAGGGCATCCAGATTAAACCCAATTATTATTTGGTGAATTAGTAAATACTCGGTAAAGATTGAACAAATTCAGACGTCTACTTTAATTTTTTTTTAAATTGTTTAATCTGTATTTTATGTTATTATTTTATTGTCATATGACATTAAATATAAATCATCAAGAAGTTAGAAATACGTAACAAGTAATTAATATTGGTTATTACTTATTAACACTTTTAAGTGTACTTAATGGTATAGTAAATTATCGTTAGTGAGCGACGACCGAGATTATTGTAGTCCTTATGATAAAAATATGTTCGACCCATAACAGAGTACCTAAGAAGAATTTATTATCAAGTTCAATATTATAAAATGTTAAATGTTGCCTATAAAATAGTTGTTAATACTTAAATAAATAAACACAAATGTACAAAACTAGGTAACAAAAAATTTTTTTGTAAGATGAAATGATTGTTCGCTAGCAAATCGAGAGGCTTTTTGAAGGATTGAATCCGATTAATTTTACGCTTATTAAATCACAATATTGTATATTTTCATCATAGCCTGTATTGCATCATTAAATTCATAAATGAGCTTTACCCTATAGTTTTTTTTATGGAAAACCCCGGTGGCTATGACATATAACAATACGAGTCTTATGTGTATGAATAATAATTATTGCACACACATTATCGTAATATAGACACTTCACGCCCGCTTTATTATATTGTTGTTTAGGTTTAGTTAAATATTGTTGTGTGCGGTATGTGCTCAGTGCACATAGGATTCCTATTTCCTATGCACAATCGTACAAATATACGTCACTTGAACGTCCAGCGATCGTATACGTTTATCGTGTATACAATAATTATATCATCATAAATCATGATACACGATTATACTATTTTAAATAAACCTATAATAACTGTTGTATTATATCGTGGTTAGATACTATTGTTTCATTTCGGTTTATTTTTTCATCCTCTATTATATCACACCTTAAAAACGTATTGTGCTGTAATCTTCCACCACAAAACCCCCTTTAGCGGATCTTGACTCGACAAGTAACGGGGTAAGTATATGCGTACACAATACTATTACTACTACTACTACTACTACTACTACTACTACTACTACTACTAATAATAATAATAATAATAATAATAATAATAATAATAATAATAATAACAACAATAATCTTCGTCGTCATCGCGAGGTTCTCGTATCGAATGAAACGAGGTACTTCATACAGCACGTCTGCGACTATAATGTCGTTTTATTTCGGAATATTATTCGATTCAGAATAAAAAAAGTTGAGATGAATAATTATTATACTATTGTTTCATGAATTATCTATAAACACGGGTGTTAGAAACTCAGCTGCCAGAGCTCCGATTTCGATAAATAACAATAATAAATATTTCATTTTTATTGCTCGGACCTTCGACCGCTGTACGTGGTTTCACCGCTGCCTTTTGGTTTTTGGCGCATTATGGTAGTAAAAATTAAATTAAAAACAAACGCTATGTATATAACGGTTTTAGTTGGGCACCACATGCAACTTACCATTTTAACCGTCGTCACCGACGCCACACCGCCGACGACGCCGCCGTCGTAGCACACATAATATAAGAATCAATATCTTAGAGGGCATATAATATTATATACCCATTATTATGACGTCCAAACATTTTTTTAGCCGCGGCCTAAATACCACATCAAATCGTTTTTCCTCGACATTTCATTTCGGCCAACATGATAATAAACTTGAAAAAATATAGTATACTACCTAAATATTATATACACTATATATACGGAAATAAATAAATATGTCTATACATATATAAATGTTATACGTTGTAAACTCATGCGTCCCGCACCATTATTTCAGACTA
Source organism: Myzus persicae (assembly GCF_001856785.1). Lineage (NCBI taxonomy): Eukaryota > Metazoa > Arthropoda > Insecta > Hemiptera > Aphididae > Myzus > Myzus persicae. Next base: position 375,209 of record NW_019101502.1, on the reverse strand, counting down.
TAATGATACATAATGTTAAGAGGTGGTAATAACGTATAAAAGTAAAAATATTCAACTTAGATTAATATTTAATGACTTAGCGAACCTACGGAGTATATAGTTTTTCACCGTATATAACGGCTATGTAGTACAAAAGGAACTTTGCCGAAATTGAAGAAAACATCAGTAGCTCAATTTGGCAGTTTCTTATAAAACAATATTATTATTGTTTGTATATTATTATTTATCATCTCACAGTAGCATTTATTTGTTTACCTAACCTAACTTCTAATTTGTTTATATTTTATTGATACATCAAAACAAAAACCAACCTCTCTTCATAAAATTTCTTGTTGCCATATTTATGATAATCATATATAAATTTGTCGTTATATTTTCGTATACACAAGGTGATTTTTTTAAAGTAAGCTTTTCGTTTAAATTATACATTTATTACAATTTTGATTTTTGGAATTTTTTAATAAGCTTGAAGACCACTTATTCGAATACTTGAGATCTTTTGGAAAACTATTAAGGATGATCCTGTGACAATACAAATTTCTATTTTTCAAATACGACCTCCTCCCCCTTTTTAATTAAGTAGATTATTAGGATTAGTATTATCAATTATTCAACAGATATATTTTTTTTTTGAGAATTTTGGAGTATCTAAATCAAAATTTTAAAGAGTAGATTTTGAGTTATATAATAAATTTGCGCAATTACACCTATATAATAAATACTACACCTAATATTACTTATAGTTTATATTTTTTTAAAATAATTTTTAAGGATTATTATCCTTAGTACAAAGATACTAATAACTCAGGAACTACTACTCATTGGAATTTTAATTTAGATACATAAACATTTTTAAGAACATCATCCGCTAAATATTTTTCAGTTAAAAAAGGGTGGGTCCTCATTTGAAAAATAGGAGTTTGTATATCACCTCAGCTTAAGTGGTCCAACAAATATCGGAAATTCGAAAATATGGTGTCTAGGTAAACTCAACAATTCTAAAAGTCAATTTTAATAAATGTACTATTAAAGCAAAAAATGAGCATGCAAATAACCCTGTATATTATACTATTATTATCACATATATTATTAATTTAAATATTATAATAGATTATCACAATAGGTATGCTAAATGTTTGGCATTAAAAAGTTTAATCAATAGTTTTCAAATGGACTCAATGAAATTTAATTTTGGCAAAGTTCCCGTATTATGTTCACTAATCATTATAGTGTTACAACTTAATTACAAATTAATTATGATTACGATTTTTACTACCTATAACAGTATGTCTTATAAAATATATTATGAGAAATAATTTATTAAATAACTGAGTAAATATTTACGACCATAAAATACTAATTCATTTAAATTTCCTTGAATAGGTAGTGTTAAATGTAAATTAGATTAATTGATATTTATATTTTTTCATTTATATTTAACAGCATTATTTTAATAATTAATTAGATATTTGGAAGGTACAAGCACGATTGCATAGGTACCTACCTGTATAGTACATACAAATAACCAGCCCCAGCACTTAATAAATTAAATTTGCTTAAAATAAGTAATAACAAGCAAACATATGATTTCAAAACAAAATAAATGTACATATATAAACACGAGGTAGTGAATTAATTTTTTAAACAAACAAAATATGTACATTTTATTAAAAATGCAAGTAACCGTGATAGTAATAATTACATATTAGTAAGGATGTTAAGAGATATTTTTTTAGTTTTTGATTTTTTCGATTCATATTATAAATGAACATTATGTAGTTAAATATTTATCATATATCGGTAGGTAGGTATCATTGAATAATATAAACAGTAAACATTTTTAAAAGGCCATCCAAATATAAAACATAAATCCTAATAACTGTTATAAGTTATACTATTTGACCTATAAACAGATCAGAATTTAATATATTATTTAGTACCTCTACCAGTAAATGCGTGTAAGTTATAAGAACTTATATATTATATTTTCTGAATACTCGATTGAGTATATATATACTAGACAAAACCTTATTGTTCATTACTATTTTACTAATGTACTACTACATTTAAATTTAAGTCATTTTTATATTCTATACAATGTTTCGACAATAAATAAACTCTTCTTGTAAGTTTAATTTTTTGTTTGTAACTTTTTTGATTACTCGCTGTACATATAAACAATATAATGTACCATAATATTATGAGTTGGAACTTTTTTTTATGTTTAATTAAATGCAATAATATCCTAGTCAAGTCTGAAATTGCAATTTAAAACAATTTTAATACATGTTTATAATATCTTTATCGTCTCACGTTTGTATATAAATGTCTAAATAATCATAACTCGATATTGTATGGGTATCACGATTTAGAAAAAAGTTTGGTTGTAAAATAAATTACAACATTTTTGTGTAGTACTACAGTATAATATGATTAAAGTCAGCTCGATAAATTGTAACTTCTTGAGTTGAGAAAATAAAACGTTCTGATTAAAATCGTCCACTCCCACGAGTAACATGATACACGCACCAAGTGAGGTACCTACTACGGTTATAGCACTTACATTGCGGATCTGTCTTGAGCGCAGAAATACTGCAACATCCTAGATTAAATTATTCATTAATTTATTGCAAAAATTTAAAACCATAAATATTTCTTATATTCTATAACAAATGTGATTTAAGCGTGTTGAGATTTTTATTTATTTAAACAGAAAAACAATTTTTTAGTATTGAACAAGTAATGGTCATATATTTCACATAATATGTCTATAACTAATAAATGTATTTTATATATTATATGAAACTAATAATGTAATAGCTTAAATTGTTAAACTAATCACACCATAATATACCATGTGTCATTACATATAAAGTACAAATAGCCCGAGATCATTAAATTATTGGTACTAATTGAGATTTCTATACATAATTATTATATTTAATTTTCTAATGTACTTACCTATAACAATTTTTTATACAAATATACCTATCATAAATTAAAGGCTATTTTAAATATATATATATCATTGTAGATTACAAGATGAATTCATTATAAATACAATTAATGAATCGTCAATGGGATTTACAATTATTTATGTAATAAAAGTCTATATTTTCAATGATGTACTTTATTTCAAACTTTTTTCGTAGGTTACATACTGATGCAATATTTGACTAACATTTATTTCCGTTCTATTGGAGTATCGAAATTACTATAATATTTTAAATATTGCTCACTGAAGCATCTTAATAAAATGTTATAATCTTTTATACATTTTTTTGACTTTCTATTTTAATCTTAAATATACTTAAAAGTTAGTGATATTAAGCATACATTTTAAATGATATAATTCATTTTTAATGAACTCAAGAAAATTAGGATGTTGATCAATTTTACTAAACTAATGAAAAGTAACCATGTATCGATTAATTTATTATCTAGGTTTATACTTCGATATCATTCTTACGTTTTTTAAATAATTAATTAATACAAATGAATTGTATTTATCTTCGGTCATTACTCATGGTATTTATGAAACATTAGTCTAATATATTTTCTTTTATGATTGCATATATTAGCCATTAGGTATGTGTATGATAATGAATATCTGAAACATATTAAATACTTATAATTGATAATAGGTTGTTAAATTATATTGTTACCTAAAGTGTATTAAAATATTTTAAATACATAATCGCTTAAGGTGTGTGAAATTTTCTAACGATATGATAACAATTTAATCGTTTTACTAAAATATTACGTGAATAAATTAAGTTTTTATCAAAATATACAGGTAATTAAAATTAATCTATGACATAATTATGATATCATCTAATATTTTAAGAGTATTGATTTATAAGTAGTATGTGGATTGTGGGTGTGTAATATAAGCAGATGAATAATTTAGGGGAATTTTCATACTTTATTATATACGTGAAATGTTATCAAAGTAGCGTGTCATGCATACTAAATTTAAATAATAAAAAAAAAAACTCAGTGTTTTAAATGTATTGTTGATTTAGCGTCTTGTTGTGCAATTCTACGACAATTGGTCGTATTGCAATTTATTGCCCTATTGTTAAAACGTTCGGTGGTCAAGGAGGACAAATTGACGTCAATGATTTTAAGCCAAGATTGTATGTTCACGCTGATTAAGTTTATTTAGTAGTTACCCGTGTTTAACTAGCTAATATTGTTGCAAACATAGGTACGTATACTATATATTCGCACACATTGACCATCATGAATATCAATATATTATTATGTACCTACTAATGTACTTAAAATTTAATGATCATGAAATTATAAATAATATTTATTTACTTGTTTGCCATTTTTAACTGATAAATAAAATTCTCCAGTTCACTTAAGGTATTATAAACTAAAGTGTCTTAATATTATAATGAAACAAATATAATTAAATAGAAAATATCCGAGAGTATACAAATAATTATTTAATATCATATAGCTTTTTTTACGTTATGATTAGATAATGAAAAATTTGATTTTAAATTAGAAACTACAAAATAACAAATCTCATAATGTGGTACATTAACGATAATGCAGTTTCACATTATATCAAACTATGTAAATTTTGTTACTTTAATATTGCAGTACAATAATTACTATAAAGATTCTATGAAAGTATTCAGAAATGGTGTAGTCAGTGTCTAGGTACCCATAGCTATACATATAGGTATATTTATATTTATTTTTATTTGACCACTTATTTGAGTTATACAAACCCACTTTAAATGTCTTTTTAGTTGTCTGTTAATTGAGTCCATATTTGGTAAATATAAGATTCAGTTTTCCTATGTTTTAAGATACCTATATCAAAGTTATAATATTTTATAAGTATAAGGAAAATCAAATGATAATAATCAAAACACTTTGTAGAATGCCGAGAAAGTTAAATTTTAAATTTATAAAAATTGTGAGCCCTTAAATAAACGTCGGGGAGAGCGAAGCGAGACGATTGCCTATTGTTGATTTTCATTCACAGACTGGTTGTATCTTGTTAGATATATTAAAATAATTTCCAGTTCAACTATGGCAACTTTTTAGTTTTAAATCCATAGTGTTAAGTAGAGATAATCGCATATTTGGAAATGGTTTGAAGTTATCATGTTCGTTCTATTTTATTCGTTCTATCGAATTGTTTTCTAATAATTAATATACTATGTAGTAGAGTTTGATTATTAGAAGATTTAAAAATATTAAGAATATTTCTTTTGGATTTTCTTAAAAAAAAAATCATTTAAGAGAGTACAGTATTTAGGAATCAACTAAAAAAAATCCACATATTCAAGAGTATTTCAGTGTTTTTAATTTCTTTTCCACAGTATTAATTATATGAAAATAATAATAAAATAAAAAAGGTTTTTTAGTTGTATTGCTTCAAATCTTGTGAATAATATCTATATAATATAATATTTAATGAATTTGTATTTCAAATTGTGAACTTATGAGTTCCAACACGAACACGTTCAGAGAGGCTCTCTTGAAGAATAAATAGTAAAAAATCCTAATAAATAAATAAAATATATATACATACCAAACGCACATACACACTCAGTGGAGTGACTAGGGGGAAGGGGAGTGAAAAATAATATATTCACCAAAATCAAAAGCATAAAAAACGGTTTGATTATTTTTACACAAGTCTTAAAACTCGTTTCACGGCATAGAAACAAATCGTAGGTAAGGGCGCATATCATTAAATAATATTAATTAGGTCCTATCTCCTAAAGTCCTAACTCTTGTTCATTAAAAAAGGTCTTATAACTTATGAGAACAAATAATGTGATAATAATCCTATATTCGATATTCGTAGTATAATATTATTGGGTTATTTTTGTAATCCAGATAATGCAATAACGTTGGCAATATTTCGATACAACGGAAATAATGTTAAATAATTGAACCAATTCAATAATTTTAGGGAAAAAATATTTTATCCTACAAATGTATATACAATGAGTTGCATGATTTATCTATTCATATTGTAAGCAGATTTGGGAGGGGAGGTGGGAGGAAATTATACATTTGCAACCTAATCTACCATAATTACGCCTCTGTATACATTAGTGATAAGTTCTTTTCTCTGCACACATATATAATAACTATATTACTAATTCAGTCTAACCAGCATTGTGACAAATTGCTGATACACTGCAGCTACTTAAAAATTTACATATTCTCTCCCTAAGGGAATTGAATAGTAAATTTTTTCAGCAGTACATACCTATTGAATTGACATTTATTTAATTTACGCATGTGGGACGTGGTTCTTGTAGTTTGTGAGTGGTTGACGATCATTTGTGAGAGGGATCCCCCAGAAGGTTCTACTGATAGGTAGGTTCAGTTAATATAGTATTTACTCTCATCTACGTTTTGTTGACTGGGATAATATCTTTAATGTGTAACTATTAGACATTATAAAACTATTTTTTAGAAGAAAACAAAATCAAAATGTTTAATATGATGTAAAAATGATTTATTTGAAATAATAATTTTTCTTATATTATCATTCTTAAAATTTAAGGTCAGAAAACATGAAAATCAGTTTCTCTTAGAAAAAAAGCTGTTAAGTTAAAACTATAAATTACTTTATATTTTTCTAGAAATTTAAATTATGTTAGTTTAATTTAATGTAAGATTTAAGTTTGAAGCATATTCAGGACTGCAGGAGAATACATATGTTATTTGTACTATGCAATTTTTTTCTATGATGATGATGTATGTTTTTTTTTTTAAGAACAATACATTATAAAGATTATATCTAAATGCATTTAGTCTATCATAATATACGTAAATGCATCAAAATTTAAAAATAAGATTAATCACCAATAAATATTAAATAGATAATATTAGTTCAAAACTTAATTTGTATATTTTGTTGATATTTTTGAAATTCACATTTACTGAACCTACATTTGTCTTACACAATTACCAATTCTAATCTTACATAGTAGGTAATTCATTAAAATGCATGGGGGTTGACATTATGATCAGCGATGCTAACAGGGTGCTTCAATTCCCTATATACCATTCAAAAGGTATCTGCTTATTTTTTTTTTTTGGGGGGGGGGGGAGAGAAAGATAAATGGGCTATCTGGCTTACTCCCCGAGTCGCCCTAATGTCACTTGTACATATATAATATTTTGATAATCATATCGATGTTGTCGCCACCCACTTTGTTTCGTTATGAATGTGATAAAAGTCAACAATCGAATACACAAGAACTTGTAGCTATTATCTTAAACGCCCACCCTGGCTTATGCAGATAAACTATAATTATTACCGAGTTTTCGCTTTTTAAATTACCACTTAAGAAAGATAAATCAGGAGCTCTGAAACTCTGAGCAAAAACTCCTATTTTCTCTATTCAAAATACATAACGAAAATCTCCTACAATCACCAGCACTCGTCATACATAACATTTTATAAATTTCCTGCCTACCTTTAGGAAGGTAGTCAGTATGAGTAACTTGTCTTCTTATTTTTATACTGAGTTCTTTCGTACAAAGAGGTAAAATAAATTAAAATAAACCTCATAACGATAAGTATTTGTTATGTATTCATATTTATTCACTTAAATAATATTCTGTATTCATTTGTTGGAATAATTTAATTTATGCGTTATTGTGAAGGAAATGTTTATAAAAAAAGTCTTCAAACAAATGAGAAAATAAAATGTGATTGATACCAACAATATCATAAGAAAATCATGACAAACATTCGTTTTTACGAGACCAATTTAACAGGCCGTTTATTGGAATCGTTTCTCAATTACAGTTGTATCAATAAAGTCACTCTTTTGAATTCGAAATAGATTCGGTCAGTAAACAAATTATTTTAAAATACACAATCTGAGTAATTTATCAAGTTAATATAAGGAAAATTGAATAATACCTCATATAATATAGTACGCACTATTTTTTTCTAATAACTAATGATAACATTAATTGTAACAATGGTTAGTTTTAAATTACGTGTTATGTCGCATTAATTACCATATTTTCAGGCTTCATTAAACATTTTAAAGATATGTAATGACACAAATTTCGAATTTACGTCTGACGAAATTTCTATTTTTGAATCATTATAAACTAGATACCTATTCTACTTTAACAGTTAACATAATTAGTCGGGTACTCGGGTACACACTATATAAAATGTGGTAGTACCATTTTTAACAACATTGATGTTGTGGTCTTTTGTTTTTTCATTGTAAAAATTGAGAGAAATCGAATAGAGCTTTATTTTGTGCTTGACATACATTTTTGTTAAACATACCCATTTATAAATGGTTTTAGTTAAAAACGTGGTAATTACTACAATGTTATCGCAAGATGAGCTATATCTTACACAATTTATATAAGAACAACTTTTTTATTTTATTAAATATATATTATCGCCATTATTTATTGAAAAAAACTCGTTAACTCCACTTTTTATTCATAATGTATTACCCATTCTCACTGTGTTTACTATTCAAGCTGTCATTTAATTTTTTTTCTTAACGTATCTACTAATTCCATTTATCTGCACAGATATTTATTTGAAAACAATATTTTAGTTTTTTGATTTCAATAATTTTTTATTATTTGTATAAGTTTTAATTGTATTATTTGATAAGTAAACAAGTTATCAAAAACGATAAAATGAGCACTATAAGTCTATAAATAAAGATGTTTATTTGTCAAATATATTTTGAAAATGCGCGATGACTGATACAGTGTATTTAATATTAATGACCAAAGTAAAGTATCACGGTGTTATTTTCCATTCAATAAAAAATTAATCTAGGTTCATACAATCATACATAATATTATATATTAAATTGAAACAAGTTTTAAATAGACTACAATAAAATATATTAAAATTTATAAATAGACTTATTATATAAAATAGTTTAATATGAAGATAAAGTCATACAAAATATGGAAACCAGATTCAATGTATGTTCATAAAAATGCATATTTTTATGTAGATTAAGGGTATTAATAATATTTAAGCTTAAAGGTAGATTATATTTTACGTTTAATGTCATATATTATTAGTTTTCTATTATTATGCAAATTAAGATATTATATCAACATTAATGGGTGGAATTCAAAATAATAAGTAATTGAGGTATTGCTCTATTGTACTTATTATAGTTAAAACTTTTAAATCTTTTTGATAAATATATAATTACTACTAATTTTTTTGGTGATATTATTTTTATTTGTGAAGTATTTTTTAAAACTCTGTGTTAAATAACCTTGTTTACTCAAATTGATGATATTATAGTATTTTTGCTACGGAATCATACAATGAGCTTAATATAACAAATATTTTGATATTTTACTTATTTTTTAAATGCGTGTAATACAATTGAACTTGCCCTATCGGTATAAACTTATAGTAATTTTATTCTATTATCATTTGTTTATATTAATCATAAATTATATATATTTTTTAGGTTTATAAGTTTAAACTATTATGTATAGTTAAGTTTGAATTCACATTAATTTATTAATTCTAAAGTTAGCCACAAATGTTGCAGAAAACTAAATTATTCATGATTTAAGTTCTAAATTGTTTTGTGTTTTATTTAAAATAAATCTTTAAGATGTATTGCTCATATTTTAACCTTATCCATTGATGTCTTTATAAGCAACATTGATTTGATTAAACTGTTTTAATAAGTAGTGACACATCATCATTTGTGTGTAAAAAGACAAATGATTGGTACCTGACATAATATCAATATTATTATGTCACAAAAATCATTACCATCGTAAAGTACTTCGTTTAGAAGTGATGATGATGATGATGACGATAATGACATTATTGATGTAAAACCATTTTTTTAATAATTAATTACCATGATATTTTATTGGTTTTCTTTTTTTTCTTGATAAATCTACTCAAGAATTTTTTATTTTTATCACGATCTCAACCGCTCATTTTAATATTTAAAACATTTATTTTACAAAAGTAAAACGAGAAGATATATCACCCCAACACGACAAACAGTCCTCGTGTGCTGAATACTGATAAAAACGATAAAAAAATATAATCTTTTTTCTATTATTATTGTATTTTTCTTTTTTGTCTCACTGTAGTAAACTTAAGTTCCAGCAGTTTTGAATAATGTATACATAATTTATAAGATAGATTTGTGAAAACCACAAATCTATATAATATTATGTACATGTGGTTACACTCTTAATTTAGCAATAGTAGGTACTATTAGGAATTTGACTTTTTCAAATTATCATACTGCAATGATCGATTGGTTTTCAGAAAGATTTGTGTTTAAAGGACTACTTATTTATTTTCATTTATAATATTATCGTTTTAAATATTTAAAATAATGCTTATTTCAACTTGTTTTTGTTGGAGTTGGAAACTTAAGTACAACGCACATTATAGTTACATTATAGTCTACTATATCTAAATATTAAAATGTATTAATTTTTTTTTATACTCATCTAAGTGTATTAAAGGTTTTTATACCGTTAGATGTATAACCGACATAACTATTAAAATGTATAATAATGCCATTCCGGAAATGTAAGTCGCTATAATGAATGTCTGTAGTTGATATATAATTCTTATTTTACAAGTTACTTACTGAAACTACTTTAACCAGGTAAACCAATAATTGTTATTATATTTTTATCATCTGATAGTATAAATAAATACAAATTATAAAACAATTTAGTTCAAACATTTGTTTAGTTTTACTATTAAGTATTAATAGATAGACTCAAGTTTATTGTTAGAAAATACTCACATCTTGCACATTATCACACACCGTTTTCTCGAGTACCTGAAATCTTGAAAGATCGGTCGTACTTGTATGTTTCTTACCCACACATACGATTTTGGGTTTGATTGAATATTTATAAATCACTTATTTACTCGTCCATCGATTTTCAATTGTTAAATAGATCCAACTGGTGTTATTTATTAAAAAAAAAATAATGTTTTAAAAACAAACAAAGAATTTTAAAACTTGTTATAAAACTGATATGAGTAGTCGAGAAGTTGGAAGTTTGGAACTTTAGGTTAAACTCTACCAAAAAGTTTTAAAAACAAATCTAAAAATTTTGATGATTACACTTATTAACTTTTACATTTATAATTTATAATTTGTAATTTTTCAAGTAGTTCCTTAAAAAATACTTAAATAATTTATAAAACAGAAAAATATTTTGAGTATAAGAATAATATTTAATATTATAATTTAATTTAATCATGCTGTACTCGACTTTCTCTAATAGGTTATACAAATTAAAAAGTTGTCTAATGCTCCTTCACTTATGACATTTTATATATTTGAAATAAAAAATGTAATAACTGTAATAACAAAAAAAAAGTCTAATAAAAATACTTCGGCAAAATATACATATTAGTCATCGATCAGAATTATAGAAAATATATAAAATAAACCTTAACTTAATTAATACTATCAATGGAACTAATATATGAACTTAATTTCTCGTATTGTTGAAAACAAAAATATATTACGATAATTTCAAAGAGCTCGGAGTTCCATCAAACTCAAAATCGTTGACACTGTTTGATGTGATAATAATAATCATTTTCACAATGTACGTACCCACATGAAAGGACGACGTACGACACCATGACCTATTATTTTAAGTGTTTACAAAATTAAAATTAAAACTACATTGTTTTAAAAACAACATTGTTTTTTCTACTTTTGGATTACAAAGTGTAGCTAAGAAGTTATTACATTACGAGTTGAGCTAGAAACAATCAAACACCGTTAAAATAAATAATAAGTAAATAATAATATTAAATAGATATTTTGTTAAAGCTGAAAATGTTGGTTATTTTAACGACCAATATTGCGCAGAGTGATTTTTACCTAAACACAAGTAGGTACTCAATTCCTGAAAATTTTTAGGTTAAAAGTAATAGACGAATTACATATGTAATTGTATAATTTGTACAATTGTATAGTTCAATACAAATTTAGTTAGTGATGGCATATTAGCATGTGATAGTGTACACCAATTTTACAATTTTTTTTGTTAGAAAAAATAGGCATGCCGAATAGAATATAGTAACTAAAAAATGTAAAATGTACTTGAATCATTATAGGTAGAGCAATACATTTTCACTATTTTTATAGGGGGGGGGGGGTGTGGGGTTTTACCACACCTTTACTTAGCAATAGGCACACATAAATATCATTATATGATATTGGTTTAGCGGGATTTGTCATGATCTAATATGACATACCTCCATTTTAACAATAGTTATTTTGGGCATATTTGTCCACAACGTTTTGACGACTACAACTTAACTACTTTTACTGTATGTGAAATTATTTTATTCCTCGTGACGGGGTTGTGGTAGATATCGATATATTATTATTGTATACTAGGTTAGACACACTTATACTGGCTTACCGACGAGTTGCGCTTCGATACACAATGATATGTGCATCGATGCGTTTCCCTAATATTTTGACATACATGAATATTTCCGTACGAGAAATAACCTTTAAATGTGAATGTGTTCGGAACGCTTTCGGTGGTATATTTGTATTTTTTTTTTTTTTTGTTAGGGCCAACCATTTGAGGCGAGGTAGTTTATTATTATTATTATTACTATACAGTATACACGCGTTGTATACACATACTTATACTATACATGTGTGTATATATATTATTATATACATCTCTGAGACCGTTCTGAACTGTCGGAGAATTGTATATATAAAAAAAAAACTCTGTTTCTATTCACCGCTAAACCGCGTAACATTATATATACGCACTGTGTATAATATGTGCTTTTTGAAAGATGATGATGATGGCGACGACGTCGACGACGCATGTAGGTGAATAATGTAATCGCTGAGTATCGCACTTTTCTCACTGGCGGCACAGCTGCATGTAGAGATAAATTTAAAGAAAAACATTCGATTCCTTAAAAAATGGTCACAGCTCATAATAACTACATCCGATGTATAATTTTATCGAAGAACTCTATTTTTTGTCTAAATTATATTTGCCGGAATAATATGTTTATTTTATCACCAAACATAAATTGTTTGGTAAATGATTGTTTTCCTATATACTAAATGTAACTCCTGTAAAACCTATACGTTCTTCCTAATACTTTGAAGTCTTTACAAAATGAGATATTTTAAAGAAAAAATTATTACTTACAACTTACTGTAGGTACTCTTAATTTTTTTATCGCTATAAATTTGGTTCAATGCTAGTCTAATGACGAGGTACAATTTTTTTATTTCATCATTTAAAGCTGAATACTTATTTGTGGATTTTGAGGGATGTGGTTCAAACCAGTAATCAATTATGTAAGAGTATTGAAAGTTTAGCAGAGCTGAATAGTGCACTGACAATTTACAAAGTTCTCTTATATCAGTTGGTTGTCAGCACTTGAATTCGGTCATCTAAGATTTAAATCATTATAACTTATAACTTATAACTAATAACAAATATTATAATAGACTGTTTTAAAATTGTAGTATCACGGAAATCAGTGATTTCTTGAATAATATCTGGTTTAAAGAAAAATATGTTACACAATATTTAAAACAGTTTACATATTGGATAATTAACATATTTTATTTTCAATAAAATATACAAAACAAAAAATCAAGTGATTTAAAAAACTAAAAAATAAAAACATTTAGTTTAACTTTTAAATTAATATTTATATGAAGCATGCGATACGTCCTCCTAACTACCTATTGGGGCTTATTCATATTGGTTTGTTATTCGATTTTTGTAGATTGAAATTTTCAGAAAGAAAGTATTTAATTTAAAATGTAAATTGTAATTTAAAAAAGTTAGACAACTAAGAGCTAAAATGATATCTATTTTTTATTGAAAAATATGTTAGTTGCAGTGAATAAAAATAGTTAAGACAAACAAACAAATGTTTTCAATACACACATTTACCAATCTTAATTTTCTTAGTGATCGAAATATCAGCCTGTGTGTAATTAATGGGGATGAAGTGGTGCGACTGTGCACTCATTCTCGAACACGATCTAATTATTATGCAAATCTTTGATACTTAATACTACGTAAACCTCTTTTATAACTTACTAATCTCTGAGGTTAAAATTTACTTTAATCAATCTAACATAAGCGAAAATTGAATATGTGCACTTTTATAAGTACCTACGTGTATAATGTATTATAATATATTATTATTATTATTTATAATAATTGAAAAGTTTAGGCGTTGTATAATTTTATTATTATAATAGAATTTCAATAAATAATATTGATAATATTTATGTTGGGTCGGCCACGATGAGTTTTGTCGTTATTATTTTTGTCCAAGAGTGTTGTAAAATGTATTAAATGCTACATCACTATACACATTCGTCTGTAATATTTGCACCCCATCCCCTTAATACAGATCGGTAACACAGCCTTGATTCGGACGCAATGGAGACCGATGGTAGTTTGGCAGTCGCTGCGAGTAGCGAAGGCTTTTGAAAAATTGGAGATGATCCAAAATGTGGGCCAAATCTACTATTATATGACCCTCTTTAGATTGCGACGCACAAGTCAATACGATAAATCTAAGTTCCCGGGATTTGTTGATAAGCCTTAAGGTGTACATTATTACTATTATATGGCTGCCGGTTGTAATAACTTAAAATAAGTACTGTACAAGATTGTTGTAGGCATTGTAGGTCGGCACAATGCGATCCAGCTATTATTATAGGTTGTACACAGCGAAAAAAAAGTAACACTCAGCCTATAAACGATCTTTTAAATGCCTATTACTGTTTACTATTTTTTTTTTATCGGAGTAAAGTAATCAACGAAAAAAGTTTAATTAGCGGTCGCGCAACCATAAACTCACCACTCGACAGTTTGGCTAAAACATAACCATTTATTTTACAGAGGAAAGTTACAAATTAATCAATTTAAAAAAAAAAATAGATTAAATAAATTCATCCTAATTGAAATTCAAGACCGTATGAAAACCAAACAACTCGAAAGAAGCTAGTAGAGATTTCTTTCAACAACAACGATGGGTAGCTACCTACATTATTAATAGCTCATAACTTTGCCGTACAATTTAATCAAAACAAACGTATTTAGGTAGCTAGTCTGAGAAAATAAAAATTACATTTTAAATTCATCGAGTTAAAGACAACATTTTCTGAGATTTTTTATGATATTTATGAGTTGCGAAAATAATACCGTATCTTACATCTAAATTGTAATGTGTTTAAGAGGAATTGATGTGTTTTGAATCCAAATAGGTACCTGCAGCGGAAAATAAAATTAGTGTCCGTAAATTGGTTTTGAGATAAATTATGCGCACCGCGCGTTGCGTATTACACGAACGTTGATCGTATATTATTATTATTATTATTATTATTGTTGTTATTATTATTATTATTATTATTATTACTGTTACAAAGACTGCAACGATTTATATAGCACTGCTGCAGGTACGGGAAAATTACATAGGATGACCCGAATGGCCATAAAGAAAAACGCTCTATCGATCTATGTACAGGAGGTATACAGGCAAAAGCGAGTTGGCGAAGACGTTTGTTTATGAATTATGCATGCATACATACATACATACATACATACATACATAAAATACATATAAACGTTCCTATATATTTTATGTATATTCTGAATGCATATACCCCGAGCGAATTTTACCGATTTTTCGCGATGCTTTTATGGCTGGTAGGTACATTTATCCCGAGTAGGTGGGTAGGTACGCACACGACTGTCCGACATTACAGTGGCCATCTAAGCTATTAGTGTCACGCGCATAATAATATAGAAACGGAGAACAAAGTACGTTTTTTTTTCATCGTCGTCGTCGTCTTCGTCGTTGTTGTTATTGTTGTTAAACGCCCACGATTTGTCTTCGTTAAAAAAAAAAAAGAAAAAGGAAAAAACAATTCAAAACAAAATATTCGACCCGTGAGGATAATATTATAATACACAATAACAATATACAAGGTGATTCGAGGCAAATACTCATATTCTCGAGAAGTATCCACTAACGTTTTTGGAAATATTTGTTTTTACATCAATTGAGTACTTACTTAGTTACTTATAAGTTATAACAAAACGGAATTTTTTTTAAAATATATTTATTATTCTTATCTTTATCATTTTATAAAGTGTTTTTGTTTTACGAAAACAGCGAATGTTTTTAATATATTATTCTGAATATTTTTTTCCTAGTATTTAAAATATACTAAAATCAAATTTCAATCATGTACCTAATCAATAGATAAATATTCCAATTTTAGATATGAAGTGTAGTGTGCCAAAGTTGTACACTACAACATTTTGGTCCACTACCTGCTCTGCTCATTGAAACTTAAAATACTTATAACTAGTTGACTATACATAACAAATTGTTCGAATTGTACACTTTAGAATTTATTAGAATTTATTATGAGGAAAATATTTTGCTTTGGTATATGAAATTAAAAATGTAGGTATATTGAAAATGGTATAAAGTAAAAAAAATATAACGATTTATCAATGAAATAAATTGTTAAAAAAAATTGTTTTTTCACAATGATTTCAAATTATGTAAAAAAATTCTTCTGCTAAAAATGTTCATTATTTTCAAGGAAACGGGGGTTCATCATTTCAATAATCTCCATGTATTAGGAATACGTAATACGTAAATATAAGACATGAGTAATGTTTTTTTTTACTTGAAAGTTTACAAGTAAAATAAATCTACCAATTTTGTTTCTTGAATCAAATTTAAGAACTTTTTCACTACCCATACATTATTTTGAACACGTGCGTTAACGACAGAAATTGGGGATGAACAAAATATGATCTGTAATTAGGTATCGACTCAGAGCCTGGATTTATTTAACTAGTCAAATATTTAGAACTCAAAAATTGCCGAAAATGTACACTCATAATATTGGTTTAAGTGCAAAATAATTACGTTTATAAATAATGAAAATTTAAAAGTGGCTGTAGACACAATATATGGTATATGACAATTTTTTTAATCTTGTACTTAATTATATTTTTGAATAATTTTTTATTGAATAACTTAATATTTTAAATTTGAGTTGTTGTTGATAGTTACTGTATAACTCATAATTTGGTGATTAAAAATTTGTTGTATTATTACAAATTTCATCATATTTTTTACCATTTAGGATTTGTTACGATGATACAAAAATATTGTAATAAATAGAAAAATATGAAAAATGAAACCAATTATTATAATGCCTGAAAAACTAAGAAAAAAAAATACAGAAAACTCTTGATTATCAGTAGAATAGAGTTGTGCAGCAAGCAGTTATTACTAATAACTTATTAGCATTTGCAGCGAGGGAACACCATGTTTTTATAAATAAGTCACAACTTCACGAAACGAATTATTATGCGCTCAATTATTTCAATTCTTATCTGAAGTATTAAGTGTAATCTATTTGATATTTTTAGTCAATATATCCATATATTTGTACTTAAATAATGACTTAATGTTTAATTTAAAATTGTTTTTAAACATACAATTGATTAAGAATGGATCATATTTGAAAATAAAAAATACTTTTTGTTTAGTCTTGTAGTAGTTTTTACTTTTATAATTACGTACCATTCTAAATTCTAAAATGAAATAAATAAGTACAAAAAAAAAAAAAAATAAATAAAAAATAAGCAAATGAATAAATAAATAGGTACTTGTTTATTAAATTAAATTGTTTTCATAGTGATACACATATGCAACTATTCGATAGTCGTTAAAGATAGTGAAATAAATATAATTAGAATTTAAACACTATATAAATACACAAATTGATTAAAATATAATATGTAATTGACAACTGAGAAAAGTTCATTGTTCAATAGAAGTGCTAAAAGCGTATATTATTTAAATAATTACTTAAAAAATCATTTTTCAGTGATAACTTCTATCTGAATGTTTGACGCGAATGGTACAATAACTGCGATTGATAAAAATTAAAATATGATACGATTGTTTAAAAATAATTTTCATTATTAGATTGTAAAAAACAAGTATGAGTTTTGCTCCATAATAACCTAAATATAAAATATATTGAAAACTGAGGAGTGAAAATGGGAATCTTGTTGTGAAAGACACAATTATATTTCCAAGGAATTTCTTGCATATTTTTTATTTTTATTTAACTATATTATGTCTAATAAATAATAACAATCTAGTTAAGTGCGTTTTATATTGTGTTTATTTTACAAAGACAAACCATTTCTCGCTCATTAAACTAATGAGAATTGGAGTTCAAACTGATTACACTAATCTCATATAATTAATTAATAGCATATTCTAATTGTATTTATTGTCATTAATATAACTTTTTTTTTTTGCAGAAGATAAAACGCCAACGGGAAGTCTGAATTGTTTGTTGGCGAGATCTTTATGCAACGAAGATCCATCATGTTTTAAAATTATAAACCTCATTCCAAGTTTATGCGGAAACGAAATAGGTAAATATTTCATTTGGAATATGCAAACAGTTATTTGCAAGTACACGTGAAATGATAACATACGATTTAATTTCGTTAAGCACGAATTAGGTCACCAAAATATAGTTTATGATTAAACAATATAAATCTTTTATAAAATTAATGTTATATTACGTTGTAGATAAATACTTTATAATATTGTACTAAATAGTAATTAATGTGAATTACAATTCTTTGAAATGAAGTATAATTAAAAATATGTGTACACAATAAACATAACAATTAAAATAAATAAATAAGACATAAAAAAGCGGAGATTAAAAATATAAAGTAAAACATAATTTTTTTAGTCGTGTATAGTAACAAAGAAATAAACTAATTCAGTGTATAACGTGTTCGTATATGAAAAATATTTGACACTTCAACCGACACTAATTTATTTTTCCACTAAAGTCGAGTTTTTATTTTTTTCATACCTAGTAAAATGCGTTATACCTACGTTTTTAGATCACGACCGATCACTTTTCGTGATTGTTTAGGCGATAAAAATAAAATAATTATAACAACGCGTGTATAAAAATAATATAGCGATATTTTAATTATTTTTCAACAGAAAAAATATAACCATTTTAATTCGCAAAATGGATGGCCAAATTATGAGAACAATTACTACAATGCCCACTTCATAAAAAAACTATATTCACGTGTAATTTTTTTTCCAATTTAATAAAATGTAAAAAATGTTTTTCATTTTCGTTGTATGAAATGAACAATTTCACTTTGTGCATGAAACATATATATTTGTTGTCAAGACGAAACGTTGTCGACGGCAGTTAGGGCAGAAAAAACGAAACACCAGAAAAAGTGTGAAGTGCTGCTTTAAGTGGTCCCATACTGTTATTTTATCAAATATTGTTAACCAAAGGTTTGCACACGCTCAGAATACTAATTTAGGTACCTATAGCGCAGTTGCATTGTACCTTACACAATAATTGTATTAAATATATGTGAACCAACTAGGTATAGCCATCCATTAGTCAACAATTTATATGTCCAACCAAAGCAGTCTATAGATTACAATATCACACACATTTAAGGGAGCTTTATTCACAACAACCTCGAATATACTTATCCATAAATTTCGATATTCATGGTATGAAAGTTAAACTTTATTGATTTGAATATAAATATGTCACAAAACTAATCACCCGATTTATTAATTACACAAAAATACCTATCAATATCGATGAAAATCTTTAAAAATAAATAAACAATGACGATGACGTATCATCACCAAATTGCTAGCGTGAAAACTAAGAGAACAAAGTTACACGATTTGAACTATTAATATTAATAAAATAAATAATGACATGGTTATTTAAAATTGTTGAATATATTATGTTTGAACCTGCCTACCGTAAGTTGAAAAATAAACACTAAATGCACGTATAAACAAATAATTATTTCCTCTTTCAATATAAAATAGCGTTTTATATTTCAAAACTTATACAAGAAAAATTAATAGCCGATCTGTATTTACACGTTTTAAATTGTTTTCTATACTATTAAAATTTCTTAGTTTTATGAAACTACCAATAACAGCAGCGGCAATGACCTGCAAAAAACTTTTATTGATCAATATTTAAATAACATTGCAATTGCATTGAAATGTGTAATACTGAACCCTTTAAAAAAACTCGTTCGAAATAATATTCTCTTTACTTAATTAGAAATTATAATTTATTCATAGTTATTAAATATAGGTTTATCATGATACTATCAGCATAGCATTTTTCCCGCATAAATATCGGTGGTTTTTTCCCCTTCAGATATTATGCTTCTTTTGCTCTGTCGAATAATCACAAAAGAAGTGTACCTGCGTACCTACGTCTTCACCGTCGGTATGTTTATACACTTATCCGTATATTTGCGATACGGCTACCTTCCTTGTATGTATGTTATGATACTAATAAAAAGTAGAATATACGGTTTTATCAAAAACCCGTACAGCATTATATTACGCGTTGTGTACATGTTGGTAAAAATAAAATAAAGAATCGACACTAACCGTACACTATATTATATGGGTACACTATACGTGTAGGTAAAATTATATATACGCACATTATAACACACAGAGTTTTGGGAAAACTAAAACGAGTGAGTGTGAAAAAAATCAAAAAAAATCGCTCATACCGTCGACGACGGTATAATATATTATAATACGCTAGCACACACCTATCGGTTCTCCCTTTCTCTCTTCCCGCCCACACACCCTCTCCATGCACATTTATTATACACACATACAAGCATATATATATATATATATATATTATAAGCCCCATTACAAAGTAGGTATATATTATATCGCACACCCGATCTACCGCGAATTGGTTTTTTTTTCATTTTTTACTCCATAATAAATACATGTACATGCGTGAGTATTATAACAATATCGAAATACTGTTTACGTGTTGTGTGCATATAATATGTTAAATTATTTGTATATTGTGTGTACGTACGGAATGTCATATTGTATAATAATGCAGGTAAGTATGTAATTATACCATAATATATACCTAGCCATATAGCTAGGTAGCTACATCATACAAACGATGACAACAATAATATTTTTAATGCACGGCACTATATTATTATTATTTATTATCATTATTTTTTATTGTGAAGCCAAGTCAATGAAATTGTACGACTGGCAAACGTTTATAATACATGATATCTATTAAAATATGTTTAAATTATAGTAAAATGTTTTTGTTTGGATTAATTCTTCAACTACTTAGGTCATTATCCCGGTACTGTGTGGGGGGAGAGGGACGGTTGGTTGGAACACGTTTGTATGTGTGGCAAGGATATGTTGCTAAAAACCCGGATGGTCACCCATCCGAGTGCTAGCAATGACGGCCGGTACGTACGCTCAGAACGTTGCCGCAGATTGAGCCTACGACCGCGCCTCACCAAGCCACACTAAAATGTTAATCATTAAAGAAATAATAATGTTAATGAATTATGGGTGTAGTTGGATTATTATATAGTTATACAATAATCAGCTTACTTCAACATGCACGGATACTACTGTTATGAGACATGTAAGGTATTATATAATTATCTATTTACGTCAGTAGACATAATTATAATAATATAAGTCCAAAGCGCTTAAGTTTGAGATAGAACAAAAGTTAACTGATCGATATAATTTATTTCATTGTCATATGAAAAACAATAATTGTTTATTATTTCTGTTCAACATTATCATATATTATTGATAAAATAAAATAATTTTAGTCTATCTTTATAATTTGTACTTTTTGGGTGCATTAAAAATATTGTGTTTGATGTTGTATTAAAAGAAAAGATTTTTTATAACAATATATCTAATATATATTTTTCACATATTTAAATGGAATTAATATTTAATTTTAATCCCATTAAAAACAATTGTCACAGTATACTTATAATAACTCCTTACAAGTTAAGGAGGAACGTCGGAGGCGGTTTTTGCGCAGTGGCGTGGCTTAACTACACAGTTGGTTGACTCGGTGTGGGGGACAAACGGGCGTTGCCTACCCCCGCTCGACGAAAATGGACAATGATCTTTTCCTTTTTAACATGAATGGAGTTTAGCTAAACATTTTTAAGTTGTAAGTTTTATCTGTGAAGCGATAAATAGTCCCCTGCCCAATACACTGATCCTTAATCTTCCCTTAAACATTCCAGTGATTATTTCTGTGTTTCGAAAATATTCAACTTTTTAGTAGAAATTGATCTAAGCATTGTTTAAACATTTTGAATATAAATATCCCACACGTCACTACAGAATATTTTTGCATTAATTTGTTTACGTGAATAATACACTGAGTATCTTTAAAATAATAATGGAATACAAAAATTGATAATTTGATAAATAAGTTGTCGACGCGAAAAATTATAATAACAATTTACTATGAAACTAAAAACTTATTGGGTTTAATTTAAAAAAAAAAAAAAAATACTTAAAAATGTCTGATTATTGATAAAGTTCTCATTAACTAGTATAACAGTTAAAAAATATATAATAACTGAAAATTAATAAGTCAACATAAAGCATATTATACTGAATGAATGTATTGTACAGGGCGTATCTGGATAATTTGATAATATCACACTGACATTATCACACTTAATATGACATATTTTCCAGTTGCACTCTGTATATGCAATACAAAGGATTACAATTACGTTGTAATATTTCAATAGCACAATATACTGCATGCTGTAATATAACATTATGATGTAAAGTTTCATTTTTATTTACACGAGTTTTCTCAAACATTTTTTTTTAAATTTAAAATTTTTTTTATAAAACACGTGTGTTGGATTTTCAGTCTCGTGTTCGACGACTACGGTGATAAAGTGTCGGGCTGCTTTGAAAACCCTTCAAGCGTTCCCGTTCTTCAAGCCGACGTGCCTGTGCCGAGAGCCCAAAATCGATTACGAATGCAACTCCTTCCGTAATTTTTTGTTCGACCATCCGTGTAACTTCACACAGCGCAAAGGTAACAAACACAATATCATCGATTTTTCGTATAGGTATACTATTGTACACTAAACTAGTACATACAGGGTGGTTCTTTTATCGTAGAAGAAGAAATCATTCAGAAAATATTTGTGCATTTTAAATTTTAAGAACAAATACTGAACATAATATGTAAAACAGTATGTTGTCGAACATTAAAATAAAATATTCGAAATTCAAAAGTTCCGAAAGTTCACAATAAAAGGATCGCTCTACATATGTTTTATCTAGCTGTGTACCTATTTATATACATATATATATGAGTAAAGTGTGTGTGTTAATGTATTTACATTGTAACAGGGCATATATAATACACTCGCGTATATTTGTACACTTAAATATGTATCAATTATTTCACTAGCAGTGGACTAAAGCAAATATGGCTGAAGTAAAAATTACTACATGATAATCGACGTTTGCCGATTAGTAATCGTTTTTAAAATAGGTAATGGATTTTTACCCGGTTACCAGTGACTTCGGCTTAAACGTGACCCGCCTATTTAAAAATTGTTTAAAAAACATAGAGGTACACGAAGCGATACTTCGGGGTAGGTATAATCAAGTGCCTACGTTTTTCATAACAAAAAACATGTCAGTAGCAAAGTTATCGTGCAGCAGGCCACTATTAAGGTGTAATAAGTACCTAGCTATTATACCTAATACGCTCGTGGTAATAGTTTTCGGAAATCGCGTTTACAAAAAAAAGTTTTCACCCTCGAATAAAAAACACATCTGGACTCCCCGCAGCGCATGTCCATATTTTAAACATATCCACGCCGTGTATGTTATTTGTTGACCATTCCAATATTTTCGAGAATATAATATTGTATTTTGCGACCAATTGCAATGCACGTTTGTGTCGTGTGTTTCGCATGCCACCGCTTTTGAACAAACTTTCACCGCCACGTCCGTATTAGAACTAATTTCAAATACATTAATGAGTTCACGTACCCACCTCATCGGCGAGACACACATGCCAGCACATATCAAGTGCACTATGCTCGGGGTCGGATTGTTGTTGTATACTTTTGTACTTCTATAATATAATATATTATGCCCAGTATTAGCAATAGCAGTCGTAGAATTCGTATATAATTACTCGCTCTATAAACTTCAAGCCGAACAAAAATCTAAGCAAATTCTATAGTACGTCTATTATACATATGGGTTAAATGGTTATCGAATTAAAATACAATTAATAGTCCACTGAA
This sequence comes from Myzus persicae, assembly GCF_001856785.1. Classification (NCBI taxonomy): domain Eukaryota; kingdom Metazoa; phylum Arthropoda; class Insecta; order Hemiptera; family Aphididae; genus Myzus; species Myzus persicae. The sequence continues at coordinate 350,939 of NW_019101502.1, read as the reverse complement.
TGACCGATTATTCGTCAATAAACATAACTCTGTTAACGCCACAACTAATACAACAACAGGTTAATACTACGTATACTCTATAAAACCGTTTAAATACAGAATTAAAAACAAAAACCGAAACCTAAAAATAAAATCCTGAGTGAAAAATAAAAATTTAAAAAAATAAAAACCTTTATTGGTGCATGAATTTACTTGGAAATATATAACTGCAAACAATAACTACCTAATTATTGTTATTCATACTAATAACATTATTTTGTAAAGAAGATACAATTATATGAATGTTTATATTATGTATGATACAATAGTTTCAGATAATTGCCTTTGCCCAACAATAATTTTATAAAGCACATAGAAACAGCTACCATCGAGAGTGTTTTTAATTTTTTTTTCGACAGAAGTTTATTACCTAGATACTTCTAAAATGTTCGTTTTCACAAGTATAATTTTGATTTGTAACCAGACCTATACATTATTGTTTTTTGGTAAAAAATTATGATCATGAAAAAAAAGGATCGTAGATATTTTTTCATTAGGCGATAAATACTAGATTTTCATTGCAAAAATGTTTAAAAACAATGTATTTTTATGTTGATTGCATACTTGTCTTATATTAATTTATAGTCTAATGCAATTGAATAGATACGGCGATGGTAATCTGATATAATTTTACATTCCGTTTAGTAGAAAAAAACATGAGTAGTAATCATAATAACATAATGTGTTATAATGTCAAATAACCGACATTAATTATTTAATAGAACATATATTTTTGGTATAATACCTCAAAATATGGTTAAATATATTTTTTGTAACTTGACTAAAAATCCAATTGCTGTGTGTTGTAATTTTAAAACTATAAATCTTATGAGTCATTTCCTAAGTCTATTTTTTTAAAATTATATATCAGAAGATTTTAGAATATTTATAGAAAAAAATAAACAACACACAATTTATTTTCAAAATTCTATGAGCACAAAAAAATTTTTGTTCAGCCAGTAAGTCGTTAAAGATACATAGATGTTATGATTAGGATTAGATATATCTATGCATGTGGTATTTATTACTGAAAATCCAAAGGTATTCAACCAAGTGAAATACGATAAAAACTTAATAAATATTAAACACAGTCAGAATTAAGGGTAAAGGAGGTTTTACAATAATAAGTAATCTATATTTGAAATTAGAATCAAACATCGTTCAAACGTACAGGAGAACTGTTAGACTTGTTATAGGATAATTTGGACAATTTGTTATTACCACCTTTATGATATGTATACATACTCTAAGTTCATATTTTACGGAGTCCTCTAAGGAATTTCAAAGGTCATTAATGCAATGAAATGCTAAATGTTTAAATAATTGTATATATGCTGATTATGCGGTGATTTTTACAAGTAACATAATTAATTTATAACACCTAACGGTTGACCGAGTAGAAACCAGTGAGAACTTTGGAGTTCTTAATACAAAGAAAAAGTTTCTAAATTATGATAATATAAAAAAAAAAACCACGACTTAAGAGAATATTTAATAATTAAAAAAAAACGTATAATATAAAAGGTACAAAAATATAGTTACCTCGAAACAAAATAAATACAGACTGTAATAATCCACTGGAAATAAAATTCAGAATTCAAATAGCCACAGAATCATTTACTAAATGTCGAAAGTATTCAAAACCAGTGTCACAACTATTGTTAAAATATCAGATTTCTAAAAAGTTGTGTGTTTTTTTTGCTCACTATACGAAGTTAAAACCTGGACACTATATAAGAGAGTTAACATTCATGAAAATTGAAGCTTTTGAAACGTGTCTTGTTGTACCGAACGCTAAAAATTTCATAGACAGATCGTATAACAAATCAAACAGTACTGGAAAGAATGGGAAAAGTGGAAGAACTTTTAACAACAATAAAAGCTTGAAAGTTAGGATACATGGGTTACGTCATTACGAATTCAACGGCACAAACTTCTCCAGTTTATATTACAAGGGGAAATTGAAGGAAAAATAAGTGTGAGAAGAAAAGAATATGATGCCGGGTAAATAATCTCGGCGACCGGTATAATAAAACATCAAGCCTTGCCCGACAGGGCAAAACATTACTAATATCATATCCAACATTGGGTAGGGAAAGTTAAAATTAGTTATCCAATAATTGTGATTAATACCATAGTTGAAATCAATTTACAAATAAAAAATTATACTTCATGATATCCAGATTAAAAACACAGTAGTTCCGTCCAAGGAATCAATACATTTATAATAAATAAAATTAGTGATTTTATTGATCATAAAGCCTTTATTCTAAACTACAACTTAAAAAAAAAAAATACTTAAAATAGGGCGTAGCCTGCCTGAGCTCTGTTATGTTTTTTACCTTGGAATAATTACTATAGGTCATTTGAGCTTGATTTGTTTAGTACCTAATTTGATCGTGGATATTTACTCATTCATGTAAGACGAGAATGTTTTGTAAAGGAGAAAATAATGAGTAAACATTTTTTTATTTTCTATGTTTATATTTTGAACAATTTTTTTTTATAAAAGGTATTATTGGTTTAATTTTTTTGAGAATCTAATTAATCGATACCTTTACTCTTCATAAATTAAACATATTTTTTTGCTGTTACTAAATATTTCTTTGTGAACTTAATAAGTAGGCTGGTACTTGAGAACAAAAGAAGCTGTGACGACAGTTGACACGTTTTAACTGAATATACGCACCTAATAAACTCATTATACACATGCACGCTACAATATAAATAATAAAATAAACGATAAACGTATTAGAAATTAAAAATTATAAATATATAAATCAGTCAGAACATCTTAAAATCATGATCATTCGGGCTGTGGAAAATATCTGCCAAGATAAAACAGTTACCTGGGTACCTGACATAACGCCCTACACTTAGTCAACGATTACACACTAACCTTCTGAACACTCACAGACGTCCGAATCCTTGAAAATAATACTACTAGGTTTATGAATTAAGTAAAATTATATAAAAATATACTCTGACGATGCAATTATAACTATTCATAGAAAAATTAATTTTTTCAAATGGTGATAGGAATTTCTCAAATAGATAAAAATATCGAATACCTAACCTAACCTACCCAATATGTAAACCTAATCATTGTTGGATAATCGTTGAAAAATCATTCATTGAATTCAAATTAAAATAATTTATCAAGCGAAGAAGAGGAAAGTGAAAAAATATATACATAAAAAAGTATCTTTTTTATATTTTACGACAATATAACACGAGCGCTGCAGAAGAAATAATGTCAATATTCTTTAATACATGTTTACTGTATTATTAAACGGTATATCATACCAGTGGTATAACACACGCAGACATTGACAAGTTATAAAATATAAATATACTTTTTAGACGCATTTTTGTCTACTGACGAGAATCCAAAATCGCTAACATTTCGCCGGACGACAATGGGTGGTGTAGTATTGCACAACCTTAGGAGGCTTGGAAATTAATATCTCTACTTATTATTATTTGAAACAATATTATACCACAAGCTATACAACAAAGACGAACAAAATATATCCCCTTAAATAGATCGACGCTTATAATACGTCATGGCGTGACATTTAAAAAAATATGACTTTTTTTCCTGCTTAGAACTAACTAAATGATTTCACATAGCACAAATGTTAGTTTGTGCCTATATGTTTGCATAATATTATACACATGACGTTTAAAATGGCATCGCATGCACTAAAAATGTCCTTAATTATTTTTTGTCATATAAAATAGTATTTCAAAAACATTAAATATTTAAATGTGGGGTTAAAACTATAGAATAATGTGTATAAATATTTTTAATAAGTTACATTTAATGGTGAACGTGGTCATGTGTATTATACAAAATGTCTATATTATTTTCAGTCATGTTTGTTGTAGATCAATATTAGTATATTTATATTCTCCAGGCACATGGATAAGTTTTAATATTTCATTTCTATATGCAAGTCGTACAAAGTATGTTATAAATAATGTGTTTAAAGTGGAAAATGTCTTGAAAAAATCTTTAAAAATACAGTAAAAATGTTTGATGTAGGTACAATACGAATTCTGCAAAATAATGTTATAGATCACTTGCACTGAAATCCATAATCTTCAAGTAAATTATCGTGTTGTAGGGTCGGCCACATATTTTGTATTACAATTTACTTCATAATATTATATATACGTATTTTATTTTAACTCATTTTTGGGTACGTCGTCCTGGCCCTTGGAACAGCATTTTGAATCACATTTTTGTTACTGATTTTTGATCATTTACCACTGTTTTTGAAAAATTTAAACTTAAGCATGCAATGACGGAAAATCTAATTTTGATTCTTGGTACTGAAATTACTTCATCCAGACATTCACAACGTTAATAAAAGTAGTTGGACCTGACTAATAACAAATTCTATTTTTTGTTTTTATCAATTATTTCGTATTTTGATTTCACTTTAAGTAAAAATTATAACATAAAATGAATAAAATATGTTAAACATTAATAATAAATTCATATTTCCTGTCAGACATTTTTAACTATTATTATTTTATCATCGTTTTATTTCAGAACTGTATATATTTGTTTCTATTTTTTCTGTTGAATTTCAAATTCTTTTAATCTTAGAATTGAATTCGGGTGAAATAATACATTTATAGAAAATGTAAAAATCTACGTGGACGAACGGGAATCATTACTTTGTTTTTCATCAAATTAGATAGGTACAATATAAATCATTCTTATAGGTATGGGCTACACTTACTCCCCCAGGTGTTCGGGCAATAATAATCAGTAACTCTTTTGTGCCATCTCAGCGGGAGTACGGGTATACATTTGTAGTAGGCAGTGAACCACATTTTCGAATGTTTCATTTTTCTTCTTTGAATAAAAGTTCAAAATGAATCTCGAGTTTTTCGGCACGTCTTACGGAAAACACTTATAATAAAATCGAAAGACAATCGATATAGACCTATCCTAATTCAGTAAAAAAAATGTATTATTCAAAAAAATAAAAGTAAAAAAATCTTGCGAAATGTCGAAGAATATAATTACGTGAAAAAACTTGTGATATTTAAGGTACGGTACTGATTAGTTAAATAAGAAAAAAAAACGTAATACGCGACGAGTGTAGGAGGGTCAATGCTCTGCAATAAACGAATGAATAGGGACAATACCTTCTGCTGTTGTTGTCCTTTTGTGAGATTCCGCGGTGTGTCGCAGGCGAGGCGGTTCGCAGCACACGTTAATCGATGAAATGTTTGTATAATGTATACCTACATAGAACACAAAAAGGTAGCGACTACAACGTGTAACATAATGACCCGTCAAATGAATAACTTTTGTTCTAATCAATGTTTATTTATTTGTTTTTATTTAAAGATAGGAGTTATATATAACGTGTAAACACTTGTACAACTGCACAGCATAACATTTGTTTTTTTTTTAATACAGACAATTCAAAATAGGTAAATAAGTTGTAAATCTAATTTCGAGAAAAATATTAGAGTAGTATAATTTTTTTCAATTTAACAAAATATCAATCTTCTTTTGGAGAAGATTTATTCGAAACTTAATAGCTTTTTTCAAAATATTATTTTTGGACATTTTCAGAAAAGTAATTATTAAATTGTTTATCATCCGTATAATTTTCGTAATTTTATTTCTACATTTTTTGTTTAAATTCGTATCAATATGGGTACATTCTAGTGTCTGGGGTCATATTGATGTCGTTTGGTGGTGTATTTCCTTTATACCTAGCCAGTTGATGCGCATTATTATTCTGCTGCCGTTTATAAATTATTAAGCGTATAATTACTTGAATGCACTTACCAGCAGGTTGTAATTGGTGCTGTCTGTGCAGTTGTGAAGTTGTGGTGATTCCAGAAATATCTTGACGGGATTGCAGGGTTCCAAATTCGGAAGGTACCACTAATAGGCAATATACGTAACGTAATTCGATTTGTATCGCTGCAATACGTAGTTTTCTACGATGCTATAGAGATGATGTTGAGATGTGCTCCATGCCACACTCTATTGGATGTATTAATTAAACCTTTAGATAGGTCGAATATCGTTTACGTATAGGAGTTAGTTACTGTATATATTACGTATTCTACCATCAACATATTGATTTAACACTAATTTCTATGCATGGTTTACTTAAGTCTTAATCATCTGTTATAGGAGTGTACACTTTAACTTATATTTACTGTAGAATACTTCAATAATATAATGACCATCAGTACGATCAACTGAAAATCAAATCCACCTCAATAATAAGAATATATAATAGCATTTTCTATAAATGGTATAACTTTTGAAACATTTAAAATCTATTTTAAGTTATCTATAAAGACATGAGGAACATTCGATGTTTTTGATTTGTTTTCAATAATTGTCAAAAAAAAAAAAAATGTTACTCGGTCAAACCACTTGAAAATTAAATACAAGATAGCTAATTTCAGTAGAAAGTTTTATTGTTATCATCATAAATGATTTATAACATAATAAATTCTATCGAAATGGTATAATATTTTAGGTGCTGGTAGGTATACACTATTTTATAGTGTTTTAAATAACTTACAGTATAACAACTTTTAATTGTATATAAGTTGTTTTGGCGGAAATAAGTATTAATGAAAAACGGAAAGTCACACTTGGTGGGTATTAGTGGAATAAAATGTACACTTTAGGTGAGAATGGGTACGCACAACCAATTAAAGAACAATTGAAATCTTACAGTATCCTGGCATTCGGACGCTATATAGCTGCTGAATTATATGTTAGACTTGTGGGGTTTTTTGACATCGTCGAGTGACACGTTATGTAAAGATTGAAATTCAATACCTCTATTAAGAATTTTTATCACCTACTAAGGGTATGTTGTTGTACTACTTCTGAATATTATTAGCACTTTCGATTTTTGACACTACTGAGTAAGGCGTAGCAAAATTAGACCAACTGAAATTCGAAATTATCCAGGTATCAATATACTAATAATACCTATTTATGTGATGGTAATACCAGGACGGTTAATGTCCAGCTTACATAACTTATTCTTCAATTATTTTAAATACTGAAATAATGCCAATGTAACTTAACATTTACAAGCACTACGATGAATAAACTACTTAATTATGTGTAATTCCAATCGCAGTTTAATTTACCATACTAAAAAATACAATGTAATGTAATAAACACAGGCTATTTTAAATCTAGATTATGCTATGCTAATGAATGCTTATAAGTACGGATTGAATTGGCTTAGCAGCGAATCAAAGCAACAAATAATTTTTAAGAGCATTTATTACAAATTAGTAAATCTTATGGCTACAGACTATACTTCAATATACTTGATGTAAGGACGCACAGAAAGCACTCGTTCGCACAGTAAAAATTGATAGCTTGAGACGGCGTGAAAGACTTAGGTATATGCAAACATTTATGTTTAATGACGACGAGACACTGAATTGCTGTTGTTTTTGATTAGCTCTTACAAAACGGTTGAAGAAACAGTTTCACCTCTACTTTTAGTTCATATATTTTTTGAATGGGCCATCAGTACATAAGGTACGTCTGTACATCATTAGTGTATGTATTTTTGAACAGAGTTAGGGAGCACATTATAATGTTCGTAGAACGTTCATTAGGTGTTTTTTTATATCCCGTATGGTCATAGTATTAGAATTATCTATTTCGTTAAACGTGTTACAATATTTGATATTATATAAACGTATGTAATCACCTGTTTATATTACATGCGTTTTATTGAGGATACCACAATTTTAAAAAAATTCAATTTTCAGTTTGTTTTGTAAATACATCCGATATCGTAAAAAGCAAATTGTATTAAAAATACTTTTAAATTGCAGTGTGCCTAAGATTTAAGACGGACATTTTGAAAAAACGTGTATGTGTGTATACTGCATATAAGACTATGTCAAGTTGCAGCCATTAGTATAAGTTCAGTGTAATAATAAATATGTAGACAGCGTGACGGTAAACAAATTAGAACAAGACAATAGTATCATACGTACTACAGGTCGCAATAAAATAAATAACCAAGTTGTAATGAGTTAAAATATAAATCGATAAAAAACCTCCCTCCCACTAAAAAATAAAACACTAATCATTTCATAACGGAAGGAACAATATCATTATCGTTTTTTTATACCGTTAAACTCGATTTTAAGTATAGTATTTAACATAAGATATAATGTTTTTGTATCGTCATCTGTCAGCTTCAATAAAATATGCCACGAAAAGGTTAGGTACTTAACATTTTTAGTACTTTTATGACTGTTTGAGCTAACCTGCAGTGGAGTGTCAGGTGGCTGGTGGGTCATTGTTGATAAATACGAAACTTTCAGGTCATTTCTTTTTCAATGAATAATTAAAATATGAACAGTTGATATTTTGTTATACAATGTATACTTATATTTTATAACAGTCGATCTTAATGATTGTTTAAGACAACAAGAAAACAGTATTATAAAAAATAAATAATTATACCATGTTATTGTTTAAACGGAGAGGGAATTGATAACTTTTAATAAATTAAAAATGCGAGTCTTCGCGGTTCACGTTGTGTTTGTTTACTTAATGTTTCAACATCATGGTTAAACTATCAATATTAAAAAAAAAACTTGAAAGAACAAAAATGTGCTTATAGATTTAGCACTTGAGTTTTTAAATTAGCAGTACAGTCACTAAAAATGTGTATTTTATTTCGTAGAAGTACCATCAAAACAAATTTGTTTTTGCGCTTATCTAAAAATAAGGCACCTACCTAGTACCTATTATATATACAATTCTATAATAACTCTAGGCTCTGTACTTATATTAATGTTGTATTTTTTTTTAACTAGATACTCATTTAAGTTTGGTGTTGATAACTTACCGCCAGTAACTTTATAATCATATTAGCATGTGTAGCTATAACTATAAAAAGTGTATATTTATTTTAAACCCTTTCTCAGCTTTCAATATAAATATTAGGGTTACCCTTAAATTTTAGAAATTGATAACCATGCTTCCATAAAATTAATATTGCACCTCTTCATCCATTCGTATTTCGTTACTCAATCAATCATTTGTATTAATCTTATGGCTTGTAATTGTTTTCACTGCGTAATTAAATTAATGCAATTTAAAAGGAAATTACTATATCAGTTTTAAAAAAAAAATTACTCTGGAATCCATAGTTTAAAAGAAATGTATTTATTTACTATGTATAGGTAGTAACAGTATTTTTATAATATTAAATTCTTACTGTTTTGTATAAATTCTACATAATCATTGAAAAAAAATATTGATCTCTCTGTTATTGTTTATAACCCATAACTTAGAGCTGGTTTTACTTAAAATTAGGATATCCATAGAAAAAGTAATTAATGAATAACCCGACAATAGTAGAAATTATATTTCTCTGATCAATAAGGTGGTGGGATACTATAGTATTAGAAATTCTGTAGCATAATACTATACTTACCGATTTCCAGTGTGTCATTTTGAATAAATTGTTTAATACTTATAGCAGTAAAAAATGATTTGAGATTAAAAAAAAACACATTTACAGATAAAGCAGTATAATGAAGGCGGCTTAGGTGTTACATACCTGCGTCATTATGTATCATATTTTCACATATACCCCAATACACTCGTAACTATTGCTGATGGGATTCCAACAAATCGATTCGTTAAGCTTTCACGTGACATTGGAAAACTAATTTTTATCCATTTAATAATTGAAATGAATTTTTCAACGTATACCAACCACCGATCATTTAGTTTTAGACAATTTGAACCATCATCGCAACAGTGCAGATACGTATATTCAGCATCGTATTACGCAGGTATAATACGCAACGCGTAATTCGGCAAAAGGTAATTTATCATTATTAAAGTAAACTCAAAACGCTATACATAGGTATAATACTGGTATATATTATGCTGGTATACAATACACATTTTCGATCGACGGGTTAATTCGTCGGGATACTGTTTTGTACCGTGGTTATTGTGCGATAGCAGGTATATCACATAAATTTCCCGGCGAAACGATCGACCGCGGACGATAGTATGCTATGCTGCTGCAGTTGCGCGCTTATATTGTATTGATTGCGATTTTTCTTTCAGATTTTCCCCTCCTCTCCCTTCTCCTCCTCCTACAACTGTAATTAATGTCCCGACCACGAAATGATGGTTATTGGTTATATCCGCATACTCACGATATATAACGATGTATATTTTATATATACATAGATAGATACATATATATACATATCATCCATGCGTATGTGATGGAAACACGCCATTTCGAAATCGAATAGTTTTTACGGAAATAAATAAACCGTGAGCGTTATAAATTATTTGGCGGTATTCACCTGAGACAATGCGAATTCGGGGCCCAAATCGCAAGAACGATCTCGAGTCACCGGCGATTGATGGCACACGTCTCGAAATCTTTCCCTCTCACACACGCGTACACACACACTCACACACACTCGTCATATACCTATATAATATAAACACCACTGCGGTGACTCTAGCTAGGGATTCGTATGGATTTTTTTTTATTATTATTATTATTATTATTATTATTATTGTCAAACGACGAAGAACGGCTTCGGTCATGCGGAGGGAGGGGTGGCAGTAACGATGGACAGCAGAATGAGTTACGACCGCCGACGCCGCCACGGAGAGTGCTGCAGCGAGGGGGAGGAAAAAAGTGCGTTGGCCGCCAAGTATGTGGCATCGCGTGGCTCGGCGCGTGAGGTCTACTTGGCTGACGGTTCAAGCTTTGCAGGGGAGAAAACGAAAAAATAAATTAAAGACCTTTTACGTCCTGAACGATTTGCGGGGTATCGAACGCAGCTGTGATATATTTCGTACGGTATATACATTTGTAGGCGTGTGGTAAATGGTATTAGTGGTTATACGCGGCACATGTATTTGCCGCCGAGGTAGTAGGCAGTGCTAATAATAATCATTCGTCGTCGTTAAGTCGAAATCCGGAAATTCGAGTGAAAAATGTTACACCACGTAACTTTTGTCTGTCCAACCGTTAAAGTAAAACCTCACTAGACGTGCGTAAATCTGCATCAACAGGTTTTAATTAATTTTTATATCGTCTCGCGATCACGCGACTGCATCATATTGTCATTGTGAAATAACACGAGATAAAACTTACACTACTATTTAAATATTTCATGTAAACAATAAATTCAACTTTTAAAATAAATTGACAATTTCTAATTATTTTATCAGGAACACGGCCATAAATGTATGTTAAATACTGTATCACTTGGACAAGAAACACAGTTTATATTCCTAGTCAGATACTAAACTTTGTGTCAACCTAAAACATATAATGGGAACTTCACTATGTAATAAGTAACATAACTTACACAACAAAAGTTTATTTATTTTAAAATTCATTATTTTTTTTGTAGTTATAAACTTGAATACTAATTTTATATATATAAACGCAGCATGTGTTCAACTTTATCATTGTACACTATCCATAAGTTTCCAAATGAAGTTTTGTACCAGTGTGCCACCGAGCATAGGAGATGGTAGTTATCATCATTATTCTATCGATTATTTTTACGAGATTATCCGCAATGTCAAAATAAGCCAACTAACAAACTCACTGTAACACCGATTAACACACATTAAATACCAAAAGCAAATACCAAGTCATCCCACACAGGAAACATGTAAACAAAAAAACATCTAATCCCCAATTTTATCAGCACAAAATCCATAAATGTACCAACAACTTAACAAGTATCTAGAAATCAGCCCGCGGATATGGTAATTCACATCCCGATCACTTCACACGATGGCCATACACTATATTATGCAGATGAAACAAAAACTTTAACCAAAATACACAAAGAAAATATTATATGATCAAAACTAAATGTTGGTTCATTTTCATAAAGAACAGCAATCTTATTAATTATCTTTAGCATTTATGAAAAACCGCCCCCTCCCCCAATTAAAATAGTCAGTATTATCCTTTATATAATGGCAGATTAACAAGATCTAACTTTGTTAAAATAAACTTTGAACAGTTACGTTGATGATTTTACGCCTCTAAAATAATACCTACAAACTACAAAGAGACACAAACCACCTTGGGCTGAACACCTACGAAATAAATATTGAATATAACTTTTTTACAAAACACCAAAGAGTACTCAAAATATATAAAATACATCTAAGAAACATAATATTATAAGACTACAAAGAGCATCAAAATGTAGTAACAGACTTTAAAGTCGACACAAGAGTTAGTAGGCAACGCTATAATATTCTGAAAATAAAAATATGACGTACAAAATATTAAAAAAGTGCTAATTTTCCACATAAGAAGCCATACCTGGTGTTTAAAAGCCATACAATTAATTATTAAGGAAAAACATTCAAATTACATTATCCTTATCGACTTCATTAATACGTAGAATGGATAACATAAAAACGTATTTTGGTCACGCGTTTTCAATGCAACAAAACTGTAGTGCGCGTGCGTTAGGTCTGTTGTCTTACAATATTGTAGATTAACGTTTTGTAGTTTTGGCCACTGGTTTTAAATTGTATTACACTAAATTCTAAGTACTTTGCGTGAGACTCTTATAAGGAAGCTACGGTTCCAATTTCAAATTTCAAAACCCAAGGGCCACGGGAGGCGCATCAAAGAAACGTTGGATCTTTTTCGCTACTCCCCTTTTTGCGATCACCATACCTGTTACTTTCAAAATTCTTATATCAAAAAATTATTCACTAAGCTTCTAAATAATTATAAGAAATTATAATATTAGTTTGTATGCTTAGATAGGTATAGTATAAACACCAATTAAGTTTGTATTTCAAACTAATTTAGTCTTTATCATCTATGAAAACATAACACAAATTTACTTTTAATTTCCAAATTGGAAGTTCAAGATCAATATTCCAATGTATTAGCCATATTTTTATTTTGGTACAATATTTGTACATTCCCAATTGCACTCGAAAATGTCTGTTAAATATGTGTATGTACAGCTTTGGTATTATGAGCTGATGCAAAAGCATATTTTACAGTCAACATCCTTATCACTATAATAGTTGTGATTGTAGTGATGCATGTGTGCATTATTATGGAAACTTGTTTCATGTGTCCACAAGACAGGAAATATACTTTCTAACTCTCACCATGTTAATATAGGTTAATACAGATTATGCACCACAAAATCTATACTTTAATAATTAAATAATAGAGTTAATTATTTTTCATTAATTTATGTAATGCTTATTTATATCTTAAGCTTAATAACTTTATTCCAAGGTAGAAAATTTGTTTTCTATGAGCTGATGGGCTCTACCATTTCAGTATAAACTATTATTTTGTGGTAAAGTACTAGTTAAAAACATTTTTGAAACTAAACATTGTAAGATTATTTAGTTGTGACTTATATGTATAATATATAATAAATACAATGTACCTACCTATATATTTTATACTCGTATTTGCACCATCTGATATATTACGTAGTTATTATCTTAACGAAAAAAAAAACTCCAAACTTTGAGAGGTTATATCTCAACAAGGGATAATATAAAAATTCATAACAAATAATAGTTTTATACATTTTTGAAATGGTATACAACTAATACACAGGAGACAATTTAAAAAATAAAAGTTCATTATGATTTCACATACAATAAATAAGGTAAAAATAATAAGGGGTATAAAAAATGTTAAAATGTTATGAAATTTGATATACCAAAAAGTGAAATTTTGAAAACATTAATATTATTTGAAAAAATGACTCTCTTACGTTAAATGGATCCCTGTATAATATATAACAGACCGCAAATGCTGTTGTTTGGTGTAAGTGCAATAATCATTAATCGGTGGTTATGTTAAAGTGGTTTGGAACTTTGAAAACAAAGTGTTAGTTTGCACCGTGTTAATATTATGAAAAGGTAGTTATATAGCTATATTATGGTGATTTATTAATAACATTTTTCGCCACACAAATAAAATGTCTCGTTTTTTGATTTGTTACAGTCATGTATAGATAGATACCTGATACCTAATATATCATTACATTTTACTTTGTTATTAATATTGTTTATGATTTAAAAGCCTCTCTGAAAAAAAACTTGTCTGTGTATAAGTCTGTTAGGGATATGTCATCTATTATTAAACCTATAGATAGGTATATCCAAATCGATTTTAGAGAAAATGATTATCCATTTATGAAATTTTGAATGTATATAATATAATTTAGTATTTGTTTTAGAATTTAACGTATGAAACATTGACTTTATTTGTTATGCACTACTTACTTCAAAAAACGAATATGTCACTATCTCAAAAATAATATTTACTTTGAATTTGTGTTTCACCCGAGTAGGTACTCGTTGTCGCCGTCCCTAATCTGCGCTGTGCTCTCCGTATAGTTGGGTTTTTACACTAACAATCTGGGTGTTTAAAGTCTTCTTAATTAAACCACGCGTTGTCTGTAATAATTAAAATCATACAACAGCGTGGTGCAAAGTACACAATACACATGGTGCATTTTGGAATTTACATTTTAGATATACGGCGGCGGTAAATTACGTTTTTCTTCTAAGTTTTGGGTCAAATATAATATGGTGAAAACTATATATTATTATATTGTGTGCACCCCAGCAATCCGTATTGATCCAACAACCCGGATTTGTCTAGAATATCCTCTGCACACACGGTTTTCTATTCGAATAATTCGCACAGTGATGCCGAGCTAATGAAGCATCTCAAATGACACCAGCAAATTACAACTGTACTCCTCCCGCCATTATCGACACCGAGCAGGATTAGGTTTTGTTCCGGAAAATCGTTGTGGTAATGACGTAGGCACGTCGCGCGTGTCGATCGATTCCTGGAAAACATGCTGAAACTCCAAAAGCAACAGACAGACGACATTCGCGGTAGTGCAGATGAGACTATAATAATGTACATAGTCAGATTTCCAGTGCAGACGATAATTTCTCAGGTCAGTGGGTCGACTGATACGTTCAATATTATTGCTTCAAGTGTCCGATTCCTCTGCACCCGAGTTACCGCAGTGGTATTTTTATTGTCATCCGAGTACCGACTACATCATACGAATGGATATCGCGAACAGACATATGGTGCCACCGCTGAAGAGGATAATTCGAAAACCAGCGATTTTCTTTTCATTTTCACTCCCCACTTTATTCTACAGTTTGTGTTTTTATGAATAGGTAACGTTTAGTTGAGATGTGCTGATAGTAACTGGAACAATACGATATCGTACACATAAAACGTCATTTTAAACTTGCAACTTTAAAATAATCGAATTTTGACTGTTTATATATACGTAATGATGTATAGTTATTAATTCAGTAACGTGCCTCGCAGTGACCGTTCAATTACTAAATTTGCGATAAGGTCTAAACATGCCCGAACATTACCTATATAATAATAAAAATAGCAATAAATTATATCATGTAGATTTATTACGATCGATTTGGGTTTAGCGTACAACACGTGGACCATCAGACATAGCAACGAGCATAAGCCAAGTCTGCAGACGGCCTTCGATGGACAAAATAAGTTTTGCATTGAAAAATCTACAGTTCCAATAATATTATTATTATTATCATATAATATTATCCAGTGGGATTTTAGTAACTATCACTTTTTTAAGTAAGAAACCACTCACTATTTTGACACATAGTTACACCAGGCGGCCTTACCTAACCGTGCAATAATTATTTTGAGCAGGCAATGAAATGCATCTTCTCCCTTGTTGTCGAACGACCGAATGAATGATAAAACCAAAGTGCAAACTTTGACACAAGTTTTGGAATTTGAACCAGTGGCATAGAGCTGGCCATGATTGACCTAATTAAAAAACAATATGCAGTAAAACATTAAGAACTAATAAATAATATCACGTAACAAGATAAAGGAGTAATGAAAGTAAGTTATTACATCTTTAAAATGCCTACCAAACTAATAAAAAGATACCCACATCGAACTTTTAAGTCAGAGTTTATAATTCAAAAAATATTACAAGCCCTAATTTGGAAGAATGACTTATGGTTATGGTTGACATATAGACATGGTGTCATCTACTGCCTGATATGTGTATAGATTTGGAAACAATATTATTTAACTTAAAAATTAAACTGAAATAACGTTATTTTAATAGTTTCTCACAATATTACTATATTTGCAAGTGTAATCAATAATTTATTATGATTATCACATGTCGTATAATTAGTTTATCATTTTGGTTATTCAATCAGTTTACTTGATCTATTATTTTATATATCTTACTGCTTTTCAAAATAATCGGTTAGCGTAGTTATCCTTTTAGGAGTTTGCACGGTAAAACACACAGTGGGTAAACAAGTAGGTGGGTCACTGATCATAACAATGATATAGATAGGTAGGTAATATATTATACACAGTGTAATACCTATCTATCTATTATGTTATCGATTGTGAACGACATTGTTTATTTCGTACACTATGTTATTAATATTATAGTTAATAATCTAAATACACAGAATAATATAATATGAACGGCGGTGTAGACAACGTATCGAGGACAACAGACTTGCACTGTCGCGCCGTGACGTTTGAATTAATTATTAATAAATTAATTACCGTTGTAGCCGTCATCGTGGTATCGAAATCCGGCTACGACAGGTAGAAGATACCATAACCACTATGAAGACGTGAAACATTGATACAATATAATAATGTATTATTTTATCCAAACCTATTGCACGTATATTGAAAATATTAAACTCATAATATTACAAACGAAAAATAATATGATTCCGATAATCTGTATTGCAGTTGTATTCCTCATTTCAATGTGCTTGTGCTTGTGTCGGTTACATTAATATAATTGTTGTTAATTATTTCAAACAGATTTACATAATTACATTAAACTACGATTACCAATGAAAATAAATATATTATGTACATATGGTAATGGTTTAATAATAGTATTATGCGTGCAATTAAGATTTAATAAAATTCAACAATATTATGATTGGGGTTGGTTATGAACGGTATACTATTATCTATTATGTAGTTGAGTTTGTAGACGAAATGTGTTGATAATCATTATAATAATATTTAATTATTATTACGGAAAGCTAATTTCATCAAAGACTTGAGGCCCTTCACAGTAAAAAGCTGCTTTCTAGCCTTTGGAGTCGATTTTTATTCCCAGAAATGGTTTTTAATGACTTCTTTTTATTTCCTATTGATTTGCAAAATATTAACACTTTTCTTTTGATCGGATATAATGTCATCCAACCGCATGGATATATTTTTAGGCAATATTGAGCAATCCTGGATTAATATCATTATTGTTATTATTATTATTTCATATTGGTGTAGTATAATATAAATCACAAAAAATAATAGCAATACAGTTAAACATTTAAACTAAAAAAAATAATTATGCTTACACAAAAAGTTGTAATTTAATATCTACAATTCTATTAACCAGTCAAGTGCTTCCTTTTGAGTTAAATGTTACCTTATACTCCACCTTGGAACTCTTTGAATACTATGTCCTCTTTGTACACTCTTTCAAAATGTGTTTGATATGTTGATGATATTTGTTTGCTACTGCGATCATACAAGAAGTTGTGTTTCGTTTTAAATTTAATCATATATTATATGTCCTCAGAACGGAAAGGTCCGGTGTGGCCCATTTATACCTTGGCGAGCCAAAACCTGAGAGTAGCTTGTTAGGGTTTGGTATATAATATAAAATCACTATTATCCAACTTCACATGGTTCCTATTATTATTGTTATCTACAATGTATTCTTTGTATCACGTGTATTCTGCTTCGAATATAGCCCGCGGAAAAGCGATTGCATCCATGTGGCCGTGGCGAGAATAAAACTCATCGCCCATTTCGAACAAATTGTATTATTAATTTGTGTACATGGCCGCATAAAATAATTATGATTATCACGATTTTCGATTTAGTCTACAACTACTGGAATTAAGCATTAAAATCGGCGTATATAATTAAAATATTATAAAACATACAAACGATGGTTTCGCCTCGGACTGTTATATTATTATAGTTGATTCGAGTAATCTATACCTATACAATATAACGCAAACGATACTGAAACACAATGTAAATATGATATAATATTCAGCGTAGCACAGACCAAAGTTTGACCCCAGTTCTGTATTTGTGTGTGCAAGCGTATTTGCTCACGGTACACATTATTGTATATTATTATTATTATTAGTATAACGTATTTATTGGATTCGAAAATTACGCGTGGTCTCCATTTCGTTTTAATGTTTGTATACACTTAAAACTTATAATAATAATATCAATAGCATTATATACGTATTATGCTCGACACAATATTTGCAGGATACGCTCTCCGCGATGTTTTGCAAGGGCACATGCTATATCCCTTCATCCACCGACCCACACTTGAAACTCGTTTTAACGATTTCGGAGAAATTTTTGATAAATACTACTATGTATTTATGTTCATTGGGGACCAGGTAAAAAATCTTCATGTTTGAATGGATAGTACTGATACAGTTCACCACATCTTGTTGTTGTTAAGTTCTCCGAAAAAATATAAATTGTACACGTTTTTTTTTTAATCAATAAGTATAATTGCAACTAGCTAATTCAGAATTATTGAGAGCATAATTATGATATTATGACGATAAAATGAAAATTGGAATACGAGCATATTATATACTTATGAGATGTGTGTACTACAGTCCACTCTCAGTGACTCGAAGTTCACGAAGGTACAAAACAATTCTACATAACACACAAGCGTGTTTGTGATTTTAGCAGTTATATTTTTGTATAGGCATTATTACTTTGGAAATACATAATTTTAAATTTTGAATTAAAAGTAAGCACCATTATTGTTTTAGAGTTTTTAATTTAAATTTGTTGTAAAATAATGTAAAATAAAATAAACGTGTAATTACATCATATAAGTAACAATATAAAAATTGAATGAATTACATGGCACGGACACTCATAACATTAAATTTGATTAGGTGCCTACTATAGCCCTTTACAGTGGCGTATTTGACTTAATTTTATGGGGGGGGGGCGGTACTAAATTTAAGAACATTATACACTACTTAAGTACAATATTTTTTTATATATATTCGTGTATTCTTGATTACTAGTCCAGTGGGGTCCATTTTATACTTGCATAGTTGCATCTTTTACACCTTGCATATCTTAAGAAAGGTAAATAAAATACAATAAAGTTCAAATTACAGTAAAACAATATTATATTTATTAAATTATAAAATCAATATTTCTTTTTTTCATTTGTGAAAATTTATCAATAATTTTGTCAATATTTATACTTATTGATCTGTGCACATGCAATAAAGCCAATCCGCTTAATCTATTTTGCCCCATTGTAGATCTAAGCCATGTTTTTAATCTACATAAAATAAATGAGAAATTCAAATATAAGTATAGTAATGTCAATTGCATAATCTAAACTTTTTTAAAAACAAAAGATAAGATTCAACTACCATGAACTAGAAAATATCTTCAGTATATTTAATCTATGATAATTTGTACAATAGTAAATAAGTTACTTTTAAATTTATTTTAAAAATTTATTAAGAATTTTGATGGCAAATTATTTACTATTGTAAAGCTAACAAAAAATATTTTTAAAATTGCAATAGCTGAAGTAGGTATATAAACTTGATTAAATACTAACTATAATTTATACTATTCATAGGCGTAACTTTACGTTAGGGGGGCAAAACATTCCCAAAAATGTTTTATAGCAAATTTATGTTGTAGGTAAAAAAAAGTTAATACCAACTTATGCTGAAGCCCAACAAAGCCCTCCCCTTTTAGTTATGCCTATGATACTAATATACTATGCATGCAATTAGAATTAAGCATTACCTTCTGAGAGTAGAAAATGATCTTTCAGCTGAGGCTACACTAACAGGCAAGCATGCTAAAATAAAAAGCAACTTCTTTACAGTTGGATAAAGTATCTCATTACAAGTTTCCGCAGAAGTGATGACATCTAGGTTGACATGTCCTCCTAAAACAAAAACATCCTTATTTATTGATACACATCTAACAAATTAAGTTATTATTTATTAAAATACCTTCATCTTTTATTCTTATCCACTTAGATTTCCATAGGTTAATTTCAGTTTTAAGGTTCATTGCTTCCAAATCAATAAAATCCATATCTTCAAATGTATAATATTTTTTAATGACATCAACTACTTTAACAATATCATCATTGTTAGTTTTAATAATGTTTTTAGGAGTAAGTTGAGATAAAAATAAAAAAGCTTGATTTTTTTCATTATTAAATCTTTCCTTCATATCATTTAATATATTTTCTACCAGAGGAATATATACTGACACTCTGTAATACTCTTCAACTGATGAAACAGGATAGTTAGGTCTTTTAGTTTGACGACCAGTTAAACGGGGCAGTTTTTCTTCGACTTCTAAGTTCAACATAATTTCTTTTGTTTCAATATAGAGTTCATGGAAATTTTCAATAGAGTTTTTTCTTTTTTCTTCAAGATTATTAATAACATCAGTTATAATTTCTTTAGTTTGACATACATCTTGCCATTCTGCTTGTAGTAGTTTACTGATCTTAGATGTCACGCACAATACACTTGATAGACACTGCAATCCATTAATAAATTCACATGTACAAAGTGCGTATGTACAATGTACTTTATCTATAAAATTAAGCTATCAAGATGCATCAGTTATATTATTTTGGAATAACCTGATAAGAATGATAAGAAACCCGATAATAACCTCGATTAAATATTAATATTATGTCTATGCCCGCAGCCCGCACACTAGTACACTACACAGCGTTAGCGTATTTCTAATCTATTGTCACGAGTTACGATCAACGAAAATATTTCATTACGTTATTATACGATTATATACGTCGGTTTTTAATGATAAAGTTATCGATGTTTTTATTTATATGAAAGATGGACGCGTAATTTTAAATGTAGTATTTTCTCAACAATAATACTACATATATACAAACAAATAACTTGGGTAATGGGGGGGGCGATCGCCCCCATCGCCCCCCCCTCAAATACGCCACTGGCCCTTTAATCATCACTCTTCTCTATCAACTAAGGCATAAATTCAATAAAAATAATCTATTATAATTGTATTGTTGTAGTTATTCATTGTATTGAGTGAAACTTTTTCAGCCATGATATTTTTCAGTTATGTTAGACAAAAAAATTAAACAACGTCTCCGTTGTACTCCTATAGCTAGTTGTATAATGTAACATAAATCGGTCAGTTATAAATTTTTTTAGTAAAAACGGAAGAAAAATAAAGTTGAAAAATTGAACATATTGTAACTAGTCGTCACGATGGCTGCATTTTTTGTCAAGTTTAAACGAGTCATGTCATAATTAATATTATTATACTGTACGTCCGAAAATTGTGAACTTAAACCGGTGGATGTGTTTTAAATATTTTCAAAACATAGTTTTTGAAAATTATCATTGTTCTAAATACAGCATGTATTAGGAATTAAAATTGCTGCCTTCGTTGATACTCTAGCTACTACAGTTAAAGTTTTCATGTCAGCTGACAAATATATAATACTACATGGGTACAATATAAGCAGAGTAAAAATCGTATAGATGAACGGGTGGAGGATAATATCCATAAAAAAAAAAAACATTTCGAACAACGAAAAGCCAATATCGAATGAGCGTGTTAAAATTATTATTTACGCAAATTAAATTATTATTTCTACTAATATTTTACTATAAATACATGTCGTGTGTAGGCGTGACTATTGTAAAGTATTCCACTAAATAATATATTCAAATTTCATTTGTATATGAATATTTTTTTGTTATAATAATGATATGCGAACGCTATATTTACTTTGAGTACATTTTCTAGAAAATTATTCAAATACGTATTTGGAAATTAAATTTTCGCGTATTTTTTTTTTTTTAAAGGTGAAAGATGTAACTGTTCATATGTGTAATAAAACATTGAGGGAAGTAGAAAAAAAATAGGTAAATAATAATAATAATATATATTTACATTTAAATATAATAGGAGGTAAAATATATTATACAAACATAAATATATATGCTTAAAAATACATTATAAATAAATAATATTTTTGTGTTGGATTGCATTCATAAAATATAGTAATTGGGCATTTAAAATTGATTTTTTATTTTTATTTGAATAATTTTAAATATCTTTTAGAGTATTTGAATAAATATTCTGAATATATTATTTGAATAGTATATTCAAATATACTCGTATATGTGTCGATATATTAGAAATAACATTTAGAATATTTATTCAAATATAAATAGGTACATATATTTTGTTTGCGAAATATGAATAAATAACAAGTATGAATTACTCACATTACATGTAGCCTATAGGTACCTTTGTACCCGACATTTGCAAATAGAAACTATATACAGATAATATTATATACCAAACGTGGTAGAATACGTCTAATTTTAAAACCAAAATATGCACTAATACAGTTTACATCATGAAAATAATTTCACAAAGTCGTTTCGAGTAATGTACAGTCGTGACAACCCTTTCCAGTCAAGTGATTACTTTAAAAGTCGTTTATAAAAACACAATTTTTTAAATACAATAATAATTGTGAGCCTACTATAGATAGTAGATACACGTACAGCAAAATGTACAACAGTTGAAAAGTGTAACTAATAGACACCAAAATATACATTTTTTTTTTTATTTACAAAAGACAGAAAAAAATCATTTTTACCATCAATATTATTTAGGCTGATAAAAATTAATCATCAAAATCAAATTATTTCTCCATGGAATGAATCCTAATCAGGTGGAAACAAGCTATTTGCTAATAACCACTTTATCTTAGAAATCATCATTACTTCAGTTAATTTCTATCCGTAGTGTGCTCTATCAATCTATTACATAAAGATTTTTAGAAACCGCGAGTGGACATATTATTATTATTTTTACAAATCCGGATTTTTCTATACGCTCTATATGATGTACTTTCTATTAGGTGTATAGGTACATCATACAACCATTTTTTATGATTATAATATTATGTCGATTTGCGTGTTGTACGATGGGAATCCAGCTATAAAATATATATTTTTTTACTAGACCTGAAGGACCTGAAACCTACGAACCATATGACAGGCGCGAACGCCCAAACAGTTGGATGCTATGCTTTGTGTATAATATAGCGCAAGTCCGTCACGGTAGACTTTGAAATTCAAAAGAAAATTTCATTAAAAAAATAAAAATAAATAATAAACTGCAGTACCTAATATAACAAACAATATTATATTAGGTATAACGCCTGACACTGGAATCGATAATATTATTATACTGCAGCTGTTGTAAAAACTACGCGAAATTACGTTCTTGCACGCAGAGCGTTTATAAAATAATATAATAATACTTTATTTAAAGACTTATAGTACATTGTGAACGATTCTTTTTGACTCGACTGTCGTAGTAGGGACACACACATCCCGCTGATCCTGGCACCTGCTCCGCGGAAACAACACAATATCACCACAATTGTATAGACCACTATTTAGTTATACACATTTCTGGTACAAGAAAAACCAAAATTTAAATATAATTATGCATCTTAAAATCAGAAGTTAATTATGTTGTACGTACATGGACTAAGTCTACCTAAATAGCAAGTATTTAGAATAAAAACCATCGAGAAAAATGTTTGTTATTTATTTTGTTACGTTGTAAAAACTAAAAAACTAAATTATTAGGTATTAACATTCTATTTTACACTTTTATGTATTCAGATCTTTAAAGGATTTCTAATAATCACTTTATAATAATGTAGGCACGAGGGTACTATTTTCACAAACTTAAAAGACATAATACTAACACTGCAGTGGCTTGAGCAATTTAAAGACGTATTTGTTTTTCGTGTAAAAGGGCACTTCCTTTTTATCAGCCCTAGGCCATATGTCCTAGATCCGGTATTGCAAGTTGTAGCTGTTATACACCGTACTTAAGTTTTTGTATCGGTGGCCGAGGCGGAGGTGGCCAAGTAGGCGGCGATCGATCGGAATTTGCCAGAAGTGAAAACTACGCGGGCGCGAGAACGTGTGTGCAAAGACGTCTGTACCTAATGCAGGTGTAGTTGTGTATTTTTGCGCGCGTGTGTGTGTGTATGTGTGAGTGTGTGTGTATGAGTGTGTTGGTGTTTACGGATTTTCCTAGAGAGTTTCCCGCGGCGACTATTAAAAACCGTTACGCGAGCCAATTTTCGGATGCGATTGAAAAGGGACGTTTCGCAGCACACTCCCTGTTCGTCGCTTTATGTCACGCGTTTCGACGATACGTTTTATTATTATCATCATCGACTACACGCACGACAACAATATGTACCTATAGGTATCCACGCACAGGTATCATGGTATACCTGGTAATATGCCGGCGTAATAGGTGCACATAAAACGTGCAAAAAAGTTTGGTATTTTTATGTACAATATTATATCCAACCTTTTTCACGTGTAATGTATACTACGGCTGTCATATATTTTTACTGGACAATTTTTGTTTGTGAAAAAAAACATGTTTGCATAATGAGGTCGTTATTATTTTCCTGATATTGTCAGTGTTAAAAGTTAAAACACGCACATAACAGAACATTGTTTTCTGTTTTCTATTGTTTTTTGACGAAAAATGCAAGTTACACAATTTATAAAGTACCCAAACTAATTTTTTTTTGAAAAATACATTCGTTTTAGAAACACAGGCCATAACAAAAATGTTACAGTTGTTTAAAATACATTTTAAAAATAAAGACTTCTCGAAAACATTATCCAGTCCATTGGGTTAATTAAAGTAGATTTTATCATATACGACATACGTATTACTAAATATTAATAGTCTTAAACCACTTTTTATACTTTTTATAATTATGTTTTATCTTCTTAGGATATAGGCACTTATTTTTAGTGCAGTGAATGTATCATGTTCTAAAAAATAAGACATACCTGGTGATATTCACTATGGATTTTTAAAAATATTTTAAAATAAACACAAAGTTAACACATGTCTGAACTTGTCATTTTGATCAAAAAAGACACAACAGATTTTTTATATATTTACTAATTGATATGTTATATGTTTGAGGAAATAAAATGTTCTATATGATCTATATGTAGAACATTGTAGGTATTAACCTCCCTACATAATACACCCAGCTATATGTTATTACATTTTGTTTATTATTATATAATATTCATATTTTTTTTCTAAATTATATAATATTTACTTGTTGAGTCATGACAAATGGTATTTTAAAAATTAATATCAACATTTTTTCAATAGCTGACAAACAGGTATAAAAATAATATTACCTACAACCAAAAAATCCAGATATATTGAAATGTCTTGGGGGAAATAATGTCCATTTATCAAAAATTTGATTTTACGACAGAGAAAAAATTGTTAAAAATATTTAAAATATACAAATATCATTACTAAAACTATAAATTATTAATTAATCCATAGTATGTGGTATAATCGAAAATAACACTCTTTATAATGAAATAAATAATTATTAACCTATTAAACCCCTCAAAAAAACACGTACACCATGATGATATTGACAGTTTTGTCTTATTTGAGTCCCATCGAATTATTTTAATCTGGCAACTGTCTATTAACATAATATCACCTCTACGTTTGTCACTACCGGCCAGTAATTTACAGCGAATCCTGTGCAGTTCGACGAGAAATACGTGATCACCTATAATATGATTATAATTACTTAAATACCGTATTCTAAGGTTGACCTTGCAACTAAATTTACGGTCAAATTATCTATGAATTCAGTTTAAAAATAAAAACTCATGGCTTGTAAACTGACAGTACTTTTTTTATGTTGTGTTAATTAACACACCAAAGCTCGAAAACAATTTATAAAAGTTTTAATAATCTTCCAATATCAGATACTGCTTGATATCATAAAGTTTCGATCGTCGTGTACATTTATAGTTCCCCTAATATTCGTTTTATCTGATCTAGAATAAAATTATATAAGACCGTAAAAAGTAATTGCATCATAAAAAGTAAAGCTTATCGTCGTTGTTGTTCCCAAACAAGTCTGACTTAGCTTTTTCAAAAGTAAAGGTGCACCCAATAATTAAAAAAAGAAAAAAGAACGCAATCGGTTCAACAACAAACGATATAAGTAATGACGAGTAGAAGTATATTTTATCATCGATTATTTTTTTCCCCAAAATCAGTTTAAACTATTTAATTCTTTAAGTACTTGTTTACTATTATTTTGTTTTTTGTCGTTGGCAGATCAAGCAAGATTAAAGTTCGTGTTTTTAGAAAATTATAAATAACCACACAAACCTTATTATGTTTTATAGGCTTAAAAAGTGTAAGGTAAGCAACTTTTATAAATGCCACTAGTTATCATTATTCACAAACAAAAGCTTGGTAGCAAGCCTCAGACACACACACACAATATTTTTTTTTCTTAAATGTTGTTTAAAAACAACTTTAAATTATTCTGAAAAATAATATATTTTCAAAAAACATTAATAGTTTTAGAAATAAACAGTGACCTACTAACCTCTGCATCACCTTGAATTTATCACCTAGTACGCATTCAACATAATAATTCTACAATATTTTGGTTCTGAGAATAATAATATAGAAACATTCAGGAGATTTAACACGATCGAAGAGCTTATTTGTTCAATTTAATTCCCTTGCCGCCCTTGATATAGTTTTGAAATAATAATTATTTACAGCCTTATCTGATACGACCCCTTTGGCACGTGTAATTATTATAATATTTGTATGGTATGTGTGTTATAATATTAGTATCGTTCATGTTATCTATGTTTTTTACACTAGTAAAAATATCAAGTCCTCCTGCATGGGATTAAAATATGCAATTTACCGAAATAATAACGCTATGAAATTACACAGTAGTACAGATATACCAACAGCGGTTTAATTTAATTTTACACTTATTTACTTCCTTAGAAATCGATCCAAATTCTCAGCATTCGTCGACGGTCGATTTCATTTGAAGATTTTACGAATCACCCGTGCGTGAAACGGACGGAAGCAATAAAACACCCTTGACGGTCTTCAAAGCGTTATAAGAAAATTACATAGTTACGTCCACGTCCGTGATAAAAAAAAATTGTCAAGTACCTAAATAATTAATATCGAATTTTTACTATCACTTATAGCAAAGAGTCATGTTAGGTGAACGAAGGACATTGTTATTATGTTTAAGAATATGACGTTAGAGTGGTTAGACCCACTATTTTTTTTAGTATACACCACCACAACTACACCGAATAATCCAATTTATAGTCTTACCTAAGAGAAAAAACACGAGTAAAAAATGGAAGGAAAATATATATTTTTTTATATAGATAATATATTATCTTTATTTTCAGATAATGCATAATAAAGAAGTTTCAGTTGTTTAAAAAATAAATGATTATTTTATAGTTATGTATTTTCCATCCAAAGACAAATACAAAATATAGGTTCTCAAATAAGGATACATAATTGATCTCTTCAATATTATTTTAATTTTTAATTTTATAATAAGGATTTTAGATCTAAAATCTCTGCAGTATTTTCATTAATAATCTATCTACCACGACATATTATTGTTTATTCATTTCATAATACAACCAAAAACCAATAATGAAGATGATTACACTGGACTATATGCAAAATATACTGCAAAATGTATACATTTAATCTAACATTTCCTTCACCAAAGATCATTAAAAACTCTCGTTAAACGTCATCTTTATATTATAAAAAAAATATACAATTAAAGGACGTCTGCAGCAACATCGGAACAAATCACATGATTACTGAAGCTATAGTGCCACTTACAATTATGTTTATGTTTGATTTCAGTATAGACTATTGTGTCAACTTGAAAATATGAAGCGAAAAATACCGAAGTATTCTTATCAGTCCTATTTCTGTCATTTTTATTATAAAATAAAAATGAAAAACAAATAACATCGTTTTATACATAATATTATAGTACCTATAGGTTGGCATAAATGTATAATGTTATGATAAAAAAAATGTATCTTACATTGACTCAGTTTTAGGTGTGGGTTAGCATATAGTTATGTGCACTGGCGTAATTGTATACTACAAATAGTATCTATACACTTGGGGCATAATATTAGCACCCACATTATACTAATATATTCTCAATCAATAAGCAATTGTGTGGCTATTGACTCGCTAAACGTACGAAAAAAAAAATATTAATAATGATCGTCCTTAGAATACGATTTGTTTGCCATTTCGTCTTTGGCAGGCACGTTTGTATTATGCCAAACAGTTAATGGCTACAATTTAGGTATACAAGTGTGAGTATTAGGTACCATTATTATTGAGTGAATATTTACAAAGGCCTAATCCAAACTTTACAATTTATTATTATTATTATTATTATTATTAAAAAAAAAACTGCATCAATAGTCAAGTTGAAAATTGAATTCCCTTTTATTTTTAATTGAATAAAAAAAAAAAAAATTAACTCAGTGATATTATACTAATAACAATTTGTTATTTTTTGAAAAATAATACAATATTCAACGGTAATAATATAATTACAATATCACCTTTGTGGAGAATAATTTCATAATTTAAACCGTTTTAACTCAACCCGAATAAAAAAATGAACTAATTGAAATATACCTCGGCATTTGATAACGAAATCATTTCATTAAGCTAAAAGTTAATATAAATTAACTTAGCATTATGTTGGGTACTTTGTTCAAATTAACTTAACTTTAGCTTTTTAACCCGCTAATGACCACCCTTGCACGTAACGACGAAACAATTTTGGTTTAGAAACGTTAATTACTTCTTGTCCGACAATACTTTTAACAACTCTAATATAGATACACAATTCTACTAATAATAATAATAACAGCAATGAAAACATCAACAACATGTGCACAACTCAACTGTTTTAATGATTTCGTCGCCAACAACAAAATAATAAACAACTATAGCTTAGCGTTATAACAGTAAATAAAAAAAAAAAACACTTTAATTTAACACACGCCCATTTTTTGTAAAATCGATTTTGGTTGTTTGATTATAATTAGGTAAGTACCTACCAATTTTAGAAAAAAACTTGAGAAACTCATCTTATCTATGTTACGTGTTAAATAATATTCGAGAAATTTCGTGGGTTATAATATTACATTTGTTTTAAACAGTTTGATCAATTAAAATAATTACTTATTATTGGATTGAACTTTGTACCAAAATTCATTTGAAAGTTTTAACATTTTTATTATTATTATTTTTGTGTCTGAAAACAGTTTATCTGGTAAACTAACAGTAATCTACGCTTTGATTATTAACTTCGATGGAGGTTTCCGGTAGTATATTGAATCTTGTTGCTACATTTAGAAGGTAAAAATCAAAAAATCATAGTACTTTTTAAAGTGAAAGAAAAAAATTTTTTAAAAAATATGAAAACTAGTCTTGTCAAAATTTTTTGATTATTACTGAAATGACTGTTCTGGAACATTCATTACTAAACTTCATTATAAACACATCAATTAGCATAGGTACTCAATAATTATGTATACTCTATACTTGACACACCTACTGTATAGAAATGTATTTACCAATATTCCATCTTTTTATATTTTTTTTGTGGTATTTGCCTCCTATTCAATTTCCTAACCAAAATAATTACATTCTCATGAAAAAAAAAAAATATTTTAATTTGAAAAACAAGGTTAGATAATCAATTAAACTAGGTATATAATTTTGGCCAAATTTTTATTGGACTGGAGAAAATCACTGACTTCGCATCCAATCCAGAAGATATGTGGTTGCACTCTCGTCATATACCTATACGTAGAAACACGTATATTTAATTCAACCATTATACGTGAGTGTTTCTTCTTTTCGCTTTCAGAGTATAAAATAGCTTCTATAGTAGTTGTCTCGACGGAATTGGAAACTCAAATGGGTGGGCGTGTTGGACGAATCAGTATGGTGAAAATGTTCGTATGCGAGGCAGCTGGTATATATCCGAAAACCGAAATGGACCTCGGACATCCGTTGAAAACAACTAAAACCCCTAAGAAATGTCGTCGCTAATAAACATTATATTATTATGATAACAATAATAATAACAATTTACTGTTCCATTCGCATTATTGTATATTACTATGTGTGTATCCACGCACGTAAAGTAATTTGTTATAAAGGTATACCTGCCTCTAAACCAAGTGTAATAAGTGGGTATCGTACTTAATTGAGATGGAATCAAATGTTTAGAACAATAATTACAATAACTATTATTGATAATATTATTACAATACTCATTTCATAATGATAATGTTCGGTCTTTATCAATTCTAAGTTTTTTTCGAGAGATCTCTGGGCTGTTCGCCGAGGAATGATGACAAGAGTATATAAGATGACCAGAGTATATAAGTTTATAACGACTGTAACGATAAAAACAATGATAAACTGTATGTTCATTATTGTTAAACACAGTGCCTTTACATTATTTATTATTAATTACTTATGATTTATTAATTTTAATAATATTGTTATATGACACAAATAAATATTATAACATTCAATTTAAGCACAACACTTGTAGATTCGAAAATATTACATTTTGTCTTTAATACTAATACGTAACAATGCAAATGCCTCGTTTACACTGGGCGTGTTATTTTACACCGTTATTTAAAACTGTTTATAAAGAACAAAAAAAAAAGCCACTTCTTGAATTGTATGCTATAGAAAAATCCCCGAGTCGGGAATAGGAGAACCAATAATTTGGTTGTGACACTAAGTTATCTTCAGGCTCTGAATATTCTGCTCACTATAACAGTGTAATTTATACAAATATACGTAGGTAGGGTAGATAAGCTGTATCTCAGATGGAAATTATATCAGGATATTTTCCAAATACCAACTATTGTTATTTTTTCATGTGTACCTACTGTATCTTGAAATTAAGAATCGTCAATTTTAAATTTTAAATTAATCTAATATTTGAGCATAATTATTATCGAAGACCCGAGTCAAAACGTTAGAAAAATTAATTTTTTTAAATTTTTTCAAGATTTTATTCATAACATTCATACAAACAATATTTAAAATTCAATTATTCGAAACTAAAATAATAAAACGTACTTGCCGAGTTGACTACTTAATAAATAAACTAAAATACAATAACTTATAGTAACCAAATACATTATTTGATAATTTTTAATCGTTTTTATAATAATTATATGTAATTATTACCATTGAATATGATTATTATATTGAAATGTTTACTTTTGTATGATTTCTGTAATGAATCACACAAATATTAAGGATTCCTAGAGACTTACATAGTTGGTATTAACCTATGATTTATTCTATAGTATTATTTTTAAGATTAGGGGTTCTGTACTCAAACTAGGTATCATTTTAAAATACTGACAACACTTTTAAATTTTTATTTTCGTACAGTATTATAACGGAAAATATTGAATTATTTTCCCATGAGTTTTTCGTAACTTTTATAAAATTTTTTATTAAATTACTTTTAAAAATCATATACCATACAGTATAAAGTTTATTTAAAAAAAATATTTTTCTATAATTTCCTACGTGGGTGAAAAGCTAGTAATCTTGAAATAAAACATTATTCACTTGTACTTTTAAAATTGTAAAAGGACTTGAAAAATAAAACACATTTATTTTCTAGAAAAATAGAATAATATTCTAATAGGTACGATCGTTTGAAATACAACACAATAGTTTAATATTTTTAGTATATTATGTTTTGATGAATAGGTTTTTCAATAATTCTGATATTCTTAATACATTTGTTCGTTTTCTCAATACAATACATAATATTATAATGGAACAATGTTTTTACTAACCAAAATATTATTTTATGTAATTATTTGTTCTTAAGTATTTACTAAGCTCAATTGTAATTTTATGATTTTAATTAAATCTTGGACCAATCCATTGTTAATTTAAGACTTTTATAATGGGATATTGCATGTAAATTAGTATTATTTTTCTTGTCAAAACTTTAAGTTTTAATGAATAATAAGTTATTTGTTGTCAGCATTTTTATTCAAACATTGTCAGAAAAATAATTAAATTCAAACATAATAAAAAGATCTAAATTTTAAAATAATAAAATGTGTTCAGAGATTGGTTTTATTTAATCGGTTATAAATTACAATATGTTATATGTTGTAAGCTCGTTATTATTACCTACTGGAAATAAGATCATATTGCACATATACTGTAAACTATATTGTGCATTATAAAATGTTAAAGTTATTTACAAGGTTAATACATACATATCATAATACAGAAATATGGTCTAATGAAATTATTATACAATCATGGCATTTGATTTTGACATTTATTTAGACAAACTTTTGTTATTCTGCCGAGTGGTCATCCACTCGGGAACATTATGACTTTTTATTATTTATCCCGACAAAAGCCTTTTACAGGAAACTTGCATGTGAATAGAAATTGAAACATACCAGCGTATGTTCATATTACTCATACATAAACATGTCTTAAATAAATACCATGTATAGATAGATAAAATATGACCAAAGAATAATGCAAAATGAGACGCAGATACTGCAGGTTATTTTTATTGAATAATGAACGATGGTTCATGTTTGAAAAACTAAGTAGAAAAAAGGAATACATTTTGACAGATTTTTATACATACGACTCCCTGGTGCTTTAAAAAAAAAATGTAACCGTATACATAGGTAATTGTGATCAAGATAAAGTCACTGCAAGTTGTAACTCAGACAAGTGACATCGCATATTATATTACACACTCGAGTCTTGTGATGGGGTGAAGTTAAACAGTATAGAGCGGTTTTTATCCAATATCCACTCACCCTCCAATAAATCATTACTCTTTCTATCTCACACTAGCCCTCTGGTTATATTAAAACAAATTCTATGAGTTGGATTTTAGTTGTACAAATACAAGCAAAAAATACAAAGATAGCCTATTCGGTTACACTTAAACTGGTAACTCGAATATCCATCAGGATCTTTTCATCTAGTTTGTATGCACAGAGAACATGTGCAAGTAGCGAAGATGTGATAACTGACAGACGGGGGTCGTCATGAAAGATCATATAATCTTCTGAATTCATTATAAGTGTAAATGAAGATTTTAGAACGAAAACTAAGGAATATCGTTCTGGTAATTGGAACATAATCTAATGGATTGTTATTTTTTTTTATTTGCATTTATAGAAATTAAAAATGAATAATTTGGTATTATAATATAACCGGAATCAACTTTTTGTTTATTGATTAACTATATCATGTTTGTGTAAGACCATTTAACTATTATAAACCTATCTATAACAAAGCACTTTTTAATTTTTACGGGATGTTTTATAAATAAAATAAAAACCACTAAACCCTATACACTATATGCTGTACAGGAGATTATTAACGATTTATTGTTAAATACTATAATTTATATACTATGAATATTAAAATGTCATTTTATGTATGAACTAAGCTCATGCTATCTTAACACATCGTATTCGTATACAATTATAATGTATACAGATGTATGCAAGTCTATTACACGATACGCTGAAAAGGAAAAAAT
Source organism: Myzus persicae (assembly GCF_001856785.1). Taxonomy (NCBI): domain Eukaryota; kingdom Metazoa; phylum Arthropoda; class Insecta; order Hemiptera; family Aphididae; genus Myzus; species Myzus persicae. Next base: position 317,141 of record NW_019101502.1, on the reverse strand, counting down.
AAAGTTGGCGATACAAAAAATGAAATAATTATTAATATTTCTGTAGGTATGAAAAAAAAAATTGGCATTAATGCTCAGTTCAAATATTTATGACGTTTCAAGGAGGCTGGAAATGAAGATTTTTATTATTAGTCGTGGCCGTCCGTGTTGACCTAAGTGCTCCGACATGATTTTACGTAGCCATTTATATCGCTGGTAAATGTGCACGGATTCGAAAGCAAGAAAACTAATGAAAAACTATCTAAGCCCTAAGTATTATTATACCTCTTGGAAAAATGTATTATGAAAAACGGTAGTTGTTAAGCCAACTGGGCGGAATTCCGCCTATAAAGGTTACGCCAAAAGTTGTGAAAAGTTTATAGATATTTGCGACGAGTTGAGAAATTTACAGGTATACATTTTTAATCTCCCGATTAAACATTCATTGTGAGCATAAAAACCCGGAAATTTCATGGCTAACACTTTAACTTTAATTTTACGTAACGTTTCTCATTAGGTACCTAAATAATAATATTATAATTATGAAAACATTAAACTTATTCTATAATTATGATGTTATATGCACATAAATTATACAAACTTCGTTCGCCTGCCACTCAATAATAATAATTTTGTTTACAGCGAGTTAGTATTTCCATAAATTTAACAGATATCTATGTTTATTATATATTGATAATCTGGGAGCTGAATGACAAATACCAAAATTGAGTTAAAGATTTTTAGAATTTTCCACTTATTTTTTTTGTTTGAAATAATAACTTGTTGGTATAATATATGATAGACCAATCAGATACGGATAGAAGAGATAAAATATGTAGAAAGAGTGGTCTAACGACGTACAACATACTCGTTAATCTCGTTCACCTATTATTCATATAAAATAATATAAATTAATAATTATTTCTTTTTGAAAAGTAACAGACAGTAAGAGGGGTGTCAAAATAGTGTGTGATGTGGTATATCACACAGTGATGTGATATTTTAATATAATGCCTACCTATATTGATTTCAATGTTAAAATGTATGACGATCCACTCAAAATTCGAAATTTGCTATAAACGTACCCATTTTTATCAATTCATTAAAAATCTAGGGTTTATTCATCATAATTCTATTATGCTGTTCACGTTTTCGAATTAAATTTCTTTTGCGTCACCATTCTACCTTGTCACCTATTTTCAGTCCTCGAAGGTTTCAAATAATATATTATAGTTTACTGAAACCGTTCAACACATTTATGAGTGCTTTTGCTGTTTTTACAGTCATAACAATAATAAAGGATATATACATAAAGTAAGAAATAGCAAAATATAATTTTTTGATGGAAAACTACTGAAAAGGACAAAGTCCAAACTATTTTTAGACTAAGTTTTTTTGGGTTGATTACATGAATTTGACAGTAAACCTGCTGCAGGAGTACATTGCGCGGAGTTTTAATATCATTATAATATTAAAGTTTTCTCGAAAACATATTATGCAATTTTGGTAGTCCTTGAATTATTTACTCACGATTCAGTTTTAAAATGATTATAATATATAGTGTCTCCTACACGAACTCTAGCCTTAGTTTAGCTAAAACTGTGATTATTAAATGAGAATCTCGATTTTAATGAAACACAATACACACAAATGACGCACAACAATATTTAAATTATTAATTATTATCCATTTAAAAGTGAATCATTTTACTTGATCACAACCGTTGGCTATTAAACTAGGCGTTTTAGTAATAATTTAATGTTATTATTTTTTATTATATACCTTACTAGTATTGGTGTTATTGATGTCGCTTCAGTGCGTCTATTAAGTCGACTTTGGGTATTCGATTTAAATTTATGACGATGAATTTATTGTTCCGAATGATTTCTGTCCAATATACATGCGTTATCTCCCTTAAATAACATATACGTAAACAGAAAAATTACTCGTAAAAAGGCATTATTCGCATTTTCTAGAACAAAATCAATAAGCATTTTATTTGTGCTTCATTTTTTTTTTTTTTGTTATTCCATAAAATATATTCTAGTTTGATATCAAGCATTTAATAAATCATGAATTTTAATTGAGCAATTAAACTCGATTTGACGAAATTTTGACGGAAATAAAAAATAAATGAGTTAAAGGAGTGGATGAAGAATAATAAAAAAAAAACATAAAACAATACTGAACCAAATCATTATAACTGATAATAATATAATATGATGTACCAAAGTTATATTTGTTAAATTTAAATATTTAGTATGGCAAAGAATTAGCGACCAAACTACAAATATTGAAATTAGTTGAAATGAAGTATCGACTTTTAAAGTTTTAAATGTATTTTTGTGTTGTGGAAATAATATTTATCTTGCTTTTCCGAATTCAAAATATTATTTTATTTTTCATAAGAATATTATAGTACACGTAAATACGTAATATTGACCTTCAGAAAGAAATCTCGATATAGAAAAAAAATGCATGTATTATACCCATACTTATATAGCTTATATAATTATTCCATAATAGTGGATTTATATTCAAATTGGAACAAATTACCAAAAATACGTATAATTATTTTGTCTTCTTTAAAATCGTATTCAATGTTTTTTCTTTTTTTTTATTAATATTTAAAAATATTTTGTATTATATCATTTGAGGCTTAACTATACCTATGTGCTCACAATATGCATTACATGTCCCTTCAGTCGATATATATATATATATACAATATAGGGTCAAACAAAGTTGAAATTAAATTTACAATTAAACTATTTATTATTTATACAATAATACTAGCTGATCCCGTGCACTACTTTGCCCGCTGAAAATGCCAAATATAATATACACGAGACTAGCTTGCTATAATGCAAGCAATATATTATCAGGTAGGGTATTATATTAAATTATACTATTATTGTTGTACCATACGCTAGGTAAATACTCTATAAGAATAATATTTTTATTTGTATTTCATTTTTTATTTTGACTGTGGGTACGCCGATGAGCGGCTATAAGTTCAACTCAACCATCTTAGAAAGCAATTCGTGAACATTCAATTAGTTATTAGTTGTTATTTCTTACCAATAACTAATGTAACACCATTGATTATAAATACGAATAAAAGATACTCGGATAAAATTAATTGTTTTTTTTTGCTAAACTAATAATTATAATAATTGTTTATTATTCCTCGTCGATACCGATCTGCCTAGAAGCATCTGCGATTGTCTAGTTTGTTGTTATTTATTTTCAGCCTGTGACTATTTCTTACTAAAAAAAGTGTAATTTTAAAATTTACACTTTTATTTTAATTAATAATTACTAATTGTTTGCTTACTTAATCGGAATAAATGTACGCCTAAAACTTTCTCTGTGATGTCCTCTTTAATTAAAAAAAAATCTGCACGACGATTGAATAAGTAGCTTGGGAAAAGGAACAAAATTTTAAATAGTAGTATAGAGTATAGATATAGATTATCAAAACCGTAGTTTTACATGGCTCACTTTTTTAATAAACTACTAATTTCGAACTTGAATAATTATGTGGTTTATTCTTTTTAACAGTGTTATGTTTTTTGGATTATTGTCTTTTTAGTAGACTATATGAGGTTTAAAACAGAAAATAATTATTAATTGGTTTAATAGGCAAATATTAAATACAATTATTTTAAAGCAAATAAACAACAATATAATATTAAAATCTTCATGTTTTCTAATTGTGTGTACCTGTTTAGTAAATTGGTTTTCATTTATTTTTGTCAAATATAGACGTTATACCTTGTAATGGTTTATACATATTATATAATCTGAAAGGTATGCCAAATGAAGCGTTAATTATTTTTAAAAAATGTTTAAATAATATTATTGATCATTCTATGATATTTATTTTTCTTTGAAAATTTTAATAATGAATAATATTTTATAGTGAATAAAAACTTATTGAAAACAATAATTATTTTCGTTTCAGTCATAATATGAATAGATTTATTTTTTAGTTATTTTTAAAATTACGTGAGAAATACTTAAGTTCAAAAACAATATCTTATACACTTTTTTCAAAATAATATATATTATTTGTAGTTTGCAATTCACGTAAGTCATTATAAATAGTTTAGTGAAACTATTATACGGCTTCTGGAGACTTTAGATACTTATATAGTTTAAATAATTTTAAAATATCATTACGCACAATATTCCTTTGAACTCTAATCATAATTTTACCAAATAATACAAACTGAGAGGTTTCAGCGATGTGTATTGTCCGTTATAAATAAGTAATAATTTATATAGCAGTCATCAGTCAGAAAGTGCTGTCTACTGTCTTGAAAATTATCCAAATAGATGTATTATCATGAAAGTATTTTGATAAACATTGTTGCATTTTATTATAATATTGAATACTTTTAAAATTAAGTATGTTTCTAACAATATTTTACTGTTTTTTTGATTCGTGTACATGAATAATAATTATAATTCGTGATATACAAGAATTTTGTAATTTTGAAAATAATCTGCCCTTCAATATTTTGTATTTGATATCTTAGACAAAAAATTCAGAAAACTCAAAACTGCAAAATAACTATAAATTATTTTTTAAACATATTAGATAAGTTTTATATAGAATTCTGGATAAAGTTTTTTTTTATACCACGTCCCGAAAAAATATGTTTAGGAAAATTAAAAGTATTGATATGACTAATTATTATAAAATAATGTGAAAAATAAATATTCATATGTCTGTTCAAGTATTTTTTATTCGAATAAAATATGATCTGATCATTGTATGTAATTTCTGAACGCAATATCTAAAATCTGAATACGTTTTGCAGTGCTGTCCATTCGAATAAAAATGCCAAAGAAAATAAGCACATAATCTTTATAAGATAGTTTGTAAATCAACTATATTATGGAATACGCATTTTTTCGGTTATTATGTATTATGCAAAAAAAGGTAGGTAATCATATTTGGTTGATGCCTTTAAACTAAGTGACACGGCGACATGGTTAGGCAATTTGGGTACACCACTGTCGTGTTAATCTACATTTGCCGTATCTCAGAATCAGTGGCGGCGCGAACTTTTTGAGTCTTTGAAGCAAATTGTACATTTTTAATATTTTTACCACCAACCATCCCCTTCATTACATAAAAATGATAATTTACTATGTTGAAGCTATGAAGAATTGCTTCAAATAGTATTATATCCCGTCGCCACTGCTCAGAATCACAATGAGCTATAATTTTAAGAGTAGTCTACCATAATTATTATAGATAGAAGCTTCTGTATTAACACGGACTACCGTTTAGGTCCTAATTCTTTCAGTATTTCTACAATTAATTCGATTTCAATTTCAGGTACCTGACTTTAGTAAATTACAATTTGGTATTTAATTTAAATTCAATGACATAGTATCATTGCTTACGAAAAACGATTTTGAGAGTGACGGTATGTTAATGTAGGATATTTTATTTTATTATATAAGTACGTACATATAATGTAATATAAATATAATAGTAATATAACTGTATAATATAATATAATTACTACAGTAGCCGGTAAGTTGAATTAATATTATTCGTAATATTATTCTTAAATTATCAGTGATGCTGCAAAAATATTATATGATATACTTTTGTCCAAATTTGAACTTTAAATGCATGTATTTTTCATATTTTTCAACTGCTACTCTAACAGTTCATCCAGAGCCTTAAATAGATTGTCATGTTTTTTGTGCCTCTATCAATACGATTTAATTAACATTTGTAGGAAAAAAAAATTAAAATATCTTTTCACAGCGTAAAACTAGTCAAAATATTTTGAAAATATTATCAAGTATCCGAATTGATAAAATAAATATGCGGTGTAAATGTGAATTGTCTGCAGTGATTAGTTTTTGAATTACAAAAATAAAAAACTCTGCATGAAAAATAGAGTGAATATCCAATGTCGCAAAAATTTCAACTTAAAACGCCCATAAAAATTTAATTTGACTTTCCGGTAGAAATTTTATTTTCGATAAAGGTAGACAAACTTTTAAGGAATCTTTCATTAAATTTTTAAGTCTTAGATATAAAAAAATAATTTTTTATGTATTTTTAACTCAAAATAATTTTTCTAATTTTTACAAATTTTGCCAAAATTCTAAATTCAAACGTTCATAAAGAGTTATTGTGGATTTGCGATGAACTCTATTTTTAATTTATACTAACTACAACTTTCGACAAACCTTGTATTACATTTTCAAGTTATTTAACAGAGTGAAAATTTTTTAATTGATCTTAGTAAAAAAAAACAAATAATAATCAAAAGTTTCTTATACCTATGAATAGTTCAATACTAATCAAAATATGTTTTCAATTTAATGGTGTATAGGAAATGCCAACATAACAATTAAGTGAAATTTTCATGTTTCTAAGGTCATTTTTTTAGACTGACATTAAAACCAAATCCGATTTTTTCGAAAACTGGTTTTGCGTAAAAATTCCCGTTTTTCCTCTAGATTTTGTAAATTGTTTTGAATTTTAAAATATTTATTTCCTGAATACCACTGACTACATTCAATTCCTTACCAGAAAAGTTGCTGTTTAAGAAAATCGAGGCTTTAGGGTGGCACACTTGTGAAATACATGAAACTGTGGTACGTATTATGATAATTATTATGGTGACAATTCGTGCATTATTGATATTATACAGAATTTAGTATCGGGGTAATCATAGTTCCGTGTTCGGATTTGTTGAGTTGTCGAATCTATCTGAATCAAAGTACCTTTGCTGTTTATTGGTTTTTTTTACATTTAATTTGTCACCTTTTAGTGTTCTACGTTCATATTAATAATGTATACACAGCGTTTATATGAACTTGATTAAAATTTGCAATAACGTGTCATCATTAATAATAAATTACTCATCGATGCCAAAAATATACTTCTAATAAATGAGCTTCAATAATATTTATGCGAATATGCAGTCAAAACGAAGTTAGTATTATGTAGATTATTTATAGTTGATTTAATTCTAGTTCCGGTTTAGGATTTCAAAATTTAAATTTTTAAATTTTGATTTTTAAAAATACAGACTTTAATGTTCTTTTATAGTTTTAATGAATAACAGTTATTAACTGGTAAAGGTACAATTTGTGTAAAAAAGACAAAAAAATAAAAAAATAAACTATCCTTAAACTTACCTAATATTTAATCTTATGTATAAAAATAAATAAATTAAGTAAAGTAATAATATTATAGAATTAAAAAAAAAGTTTGAAAAGGTGGCCACCGCCATTCTGCCACGTACGATATTACGACTAAATGTATAAGCTCAATAAAGGGGCAATATAATATTATCCTTGTTTTAATAGAGCTTCTGTCGGAGGACTTAAAAAACCAAATGCAGTAGCTTACAATTTATTGGCTTGAAACATGACAGGTACGGACAAAAAAACTTCCACCTGATATAATAGACAAAAGTTAGAAACCGCGATGTAAACAAAATATATAAATAGTTTCTATAAGCTACGGTTGGAAGACGAAAACATTTTGTTGATAGAATAAAATGGAAATAAAAATAGCATGTATTTAATTGATGGCAATTGTTATACATATGATATGCGTAAAAACGCTCAGATGATACACCGAATTATATCGACATACAATGGTTTCCTTGTTTACTTAAATGTAAATATCTGATACATTTATATTTCAAAGTATGCGCATTTACACCAGCCAATGTAAAGTATTTTTTTTTTTTTTTTTCTATGGTATCGAGGACCGGAGAAGGAACTATGTAGTATAATCTATTTGATTTTTCATCTAATTCATTCGTCTGCAAAATAAGACACGTATAAAACGACTTTAAAGGAAATATTTTGTTGGACTTGGACATGAACACATGTGTAGTAGAATAAAAATTTACTAAAATAGTAAAGAGTAGGGGAATACGGGGGCTAAGCGGTGAAAGAATTGGGGCGTACCCGGCTTAATAGTCCACAAATTTCAATTCAGATAATTATTATACTACTACTTGATATGATTATTAGATTACCTTTTAGTTTATATACCGATGTTATAATTTGAAAATATTAAATCCACTTACCTTGTATTGATGTGGATCCTCGTTGTGGTGGTGGTAACGTCTCTGTTAGGTGTGGGTTGATGCGCGTTACTATTACTCTACGACTTTTACGATACTATGTTCTTTTCTCTAAATACAGTGCGTTTACTCTTAGCCTTTATGGTGGAATATAACCACGGTTATTTTTTCTTACTTTAATTACGCTTAGAAAACTTTGATGCAGTGGATGGAATCGGAATTAAGGAATAGAATATTAGTCACTATGATTATTTTCTTTTATTATTTGCACTCTGTGCTCATGTTGGTGTTAAAACACCTTTATAGTGATTTATTTGNACATACATACATACATACATACATACATACATACATACATACATACATACATACATACATACATACATACATACATACATACATACATACATACATACATACATACATACATACATACATACATACATACATACATACATACATACATACATACATACATACATACATACATACATACATACATACATACATACATACATACATACATACATACATACATACATACATACATACATACATACATACATACATACATACATACATACATACATACATACATACATACATACATACATACATACATACATACATACATACATACATACATACATACATACATACATACATACATACATACATACATACATACATACATACATACATACATACATACATACATACATACATACATACATACATACATACATACATACATACATACATACATACATACATACATACATACATACATACATACATACATACATACATACATACATACATACATACATACATACATACATACATACATACATACATACATACATACATACATACATACATACATACATACATACATACATACATACATACATACATACATACATACATACATACATACATACATACATACATACATACATACATACATACATACATACATACATACATACATACATACATACATACATACATACATACATACATACATACATACATACATACATACATACATACATACATACATACATACATACATACATACATACATACATACATACATACATACATACATACATACATACATACATACATACATACATACATACATACATACATACATACATACATACATACATACATACATACATACATACATACATACATACATACATACATACATACATACATACATACATACATACATACATACATACATACATACATACATACATACATACATACATACATACATACATACATACATACATACATACATACATACATACATACATACATACATACATACATACATACATACATACATACATACATACATACATACATACATACATACATACATACATACATACATACATACATACATACATACATACATACATACATACATACATACATACATACATACATACATACATACATACATACATACATACATACATACATACATACATACATACATACATACATACATACATACATACATACATACATACATACATACATACATACATACATACATACATACATACATACATACATACATACATACATACATACATACATACATACATACATACATACATACATACATACATACATACATACATACATACATACATACATACATACATACATACATACATACATACATACATACATACATACATACATACATACATACATACATACATACATACATACATACATACATACATACATACATACATACATACATACATACATACATACATACATACATACATACATACATACATACATACATACATACATACATACATACATACATACATACATACATACATACATACATACATACATACATACATACATACATACATACATACATACATACATACATACATACATACATACATACATACATACATACATACATACATACATACATACATACATACATACATACATACATACATACATACATACATACATACATACATACATACATACATACATACATACATACATACATACATACATACATACATACATACATACATACATACATACATACATACATACATACATACATACATACATACATACATACATACATACATACATACATACATACATACATACATACATACATACATACATACATACATACATACATACATACATACATACATACATACATACATACATACATACATACATACATACATACATACATACATACATACATACATACATACATACATACATACATACATACATACATACATACATACATACATACATACATACATACATACATACATACATACATACATACATACATACATACATACATACATACATACATACATACATACATACATACATACATACATACATACATACATACATACATACATACATACATACATACATACATACATACATACATACATACATACATACATACATACATACATACATACATACATACATACATACATACATACATACATACATACATACATACATACATACATACATACATACATACATACATACATACATACATACATACATACATACATACATACATACATACATACATACATACATACATACATACATACATACATACATACATACATACATACATACATACATACATACATACATACATACATACATACATACATACATACATACATACATACATACATACATACATACATACATACATACATACATACATACATACATACATACATACATACATACATACATACATACATACATACATACATACATACATACATACATACATACATACATACATACATACATACATACATACATACATACATACATACATACATACATACATACATACATACATACATACATACATACATACATACATACATACATACATACATACATACATACATACATACATACATACATACATACATACATACATACATACATACATACATACATACATACATACATACATACATACATACATACATACATACATACATACATACATACATACATACATACATACATACATACATACATACATACATACATACATACATACATACATACATACATACATACATACATACATACATACATACATACATACATACATACATACATACATACATACATACATACATACATACATACATACATACATACATACATACATACATACATACATACATACATACATACATACATACATACATACATACATACATACATACATACATACATACATACATACATACATACATACATACATACATACATACATACATACATACATACATACATACATACATACATACATACATACATACATACATACATACATACATACATACATACATACATACATACATACATACATACATACATACATACATACATACATACATACATACATACATACATACATACATACATACATACATACATACATACATACATACATACATACATACATACATACATACATACATACATACATACATACATACATACATACATACATACATACATACATACATACATACATACATACATACATACATACATACATACATACATACATACATACATACATACATACATACATACATACATACATACATACATACATACATACATACATACATACATACATACATACATACATACATACATACATACATACATACATACATACATACATACATACATACATACATACATACATACATACATACATACATACATACATACATACATACATACATACATACATACATACATACATACATACATACATACATACATACATACATACATACATACATACATACATACATACATACATACATACATACATACATACATACATACATACATACATACATACATACATACATACATACATACATACATACATACATACATACATACATACATACATACATACATACATACATACATACATACATACATACATACATACATACATACATACATACATACATACATACATACATACATACATACATACATACATACATACATACATACATACATACATACATACATACATACATACATACATACATACATACATACATACATACATACATACATACATACATACATACATACATACATACATACATACATACATACATACATACATACATACATACATACATACATACATACATACATACATACATACATACATACATACATACATACATACATACATACATACATACATACATACATACATACATACATACATACATACATACATACATACATACATACATACATACATACATACATACATACATACATACATACATACATACATACATACATACATACATACATACATACATACATACATACATACATACGTACGTACATACAAATATACCTACATACATAAATTATGTGGCAGGTAATCAATACGAAAATATTTGCCGTCTATTTATATTTATATTGTCTCCAGAGTTCTGATACTAGTGCCACTCTTTGAAGTTTTTTTTTTTGTTTTTTTTATTTGAAATAAGCCTCGGCAACTATGGCCATTGGCAACAAAGAGTTTAAATTGTTTACATGATATATATGTTACATATTAAATATTATTAATAAGGTTGGATTTAAAAATAAATGTTATAATGTGTTTTATGTTGTCCGGGTGGCGGGCTTCTGATAGAATGTTTGAGATGCCTGCTTCTTGTCTCTCGGTTTTTTTTTCTTTGAAATTTTTATTATAGATCTAAGAAGGCACATCCAAATACTACAAAAACATTGCTTTTTATTATTGGAAACTGTGTTAAAAATGTACTGATGAAGGATTTTCTTTGGTTTCAATTCATATATTATATTATATTTATAAATTATAATTATGTATTAATGTATTATTATTATGTTTAATAGTAGGTACACGAATGATTTATGAACACAGACTATATTGTTTATATTGGTATCGATTTAAGTGATTAACTATAGTTGTTTCTTGCATCTAGAATAATGATGACATTAATACTTAATAATTGTTCGAAAGTTAAATAGGCACGATGAACAACAATGTAGATTTACTATATCTAGACTGTGAAATAGAGAAATACATCCACCCAGAAAAAAAAAGTCTAAGCATGAAGTTAGTATTATAGTTACCTATTGCTCACATTAGACCAGTGATAACAATATAATTGGGAAAAATGTAATAGACAAATGTAATATACTATGAACTTCATTCATACCTTAGAAGAAATTTTACACCACATCCAAAAGTAGTAATTACAACGCCCGAATAAAGCAAATTGGAGCCAAGTGAATGAGTCAACTTGTTGCGATAGCCGAAACAACTAAATTTATCACATATACTTTCTATTACGGCATTTCACTTAAATTGTGCTAAATTAAATCTTATTAAACCAAATCATTTTTAAATAAGTATAATACTTTTATACCACACATAGGTACTTATAAAGTTGTAGGTATTTTTTTATCATCAAATAATTAACATTTTAAATTGCATAGATATGTTATGTTTCATAATATTATCAAAATCTTATTCAAATACAACCCTATACCTACTCTTTTTTTTCCTGCTTAACCGACAACAGAGGAGGCTCGGTCTTAATAATACTACTCATCTGCTACCATCGTTTATTGGCGAATAAATTTAAATAATGTATAACATACAAATAAATAACACACATAAGTAACATCAGTCGATTGCCGATAGCGCTCGTTCATCTTCCAATACACACTAATAGACATCGATCTCTTGCTAGTTTCTCCTATCCTCGGTCCTGTGTCACATGCACCCATGTCCCGTTCTGATGTTTGCACGGAGAGTACTTGGTCGTTTGGAGCGACTACCCTTGGGTTGCCACTTACTTCAGCCTCGGCTAGCATCTCATATTTTTCCTTACAGCTAAGTATGTCTTGAAAAGTTTTGTAGGAGACCTGTGTGGCACGCTAAGAGACAATAGTACGCCTAGTTAATATAATACTAAACATCGATATTTTAAGGTTTTTTCATGAACCTACATTTAATTATTATTTTAAATAATGTATAATTTATATATTTATTTATAATATTAATAAAATAAATGGTGTATACTAGCTCTACTCTGCATATTTAAATTTTATCCTCATTACGCATTTGAGAGTTTGTTTTTAAAAACTTTTCTCAACATATTGACAATTTTTGAAGAAAATATAAAGAATAAAATAAAGCTAAAAATTATATTTTTCTATAAAATAGGCGTTGTGATGCAACCACAAGAGTAACGCGAATAATTTAATAGATGTCTTGTTTTTAAAATATATATAATGGATAGGCATCATATAATATCATATATAACTTAAAATACCTACCAACGTTATGGAAAATTATTGAAGCATTTTTGAAAAACATAGAAGTGTTATATTTTACACATAATTGAAACCCAGTATATTATAATAATTTTATACAGAGACAATTTAATAATAAATCAAACTATCCATTTTTGTATTTAAGATTTAATAACGATAAAAAAAGTAAATTGATTTTGAATAATACGCACTGTTGTGAATAAATTATTATTTTTTTATATTAAACTCACATAATAAATTTTATATTTTCAAACTTTTACATAAGTCTTATTGCATACAAAATATGATATTATAATGTTTTAATTGATTTTCAGACGCTTGTTTTTATATTACGGTTATAACTTATAACCATCTAAATATTTGGTTTATTTGTATTGATTTATATTTTATAACTGTATATTAATATATTTAATTATATTTGTGAATAAACATGAGCAATGAACCAACGATACCAATTCTGAATGAAGTAGTTGTAAAATTGGGCTTAAAAAAAATTGGTGGTTAAAATATTAATTGGTTGTATGACTACGATCAAAAATCCTATGCAGCAAGTACCATATTATGATTAGATACCTGGATTATAAGCATGGGAATGGATGATAAATAGGTGTATTATAATGTACAGTTATAAATTATCTAATCCAGAATTGTAATGCCATTAACAAGTATAAATAAATAATAGACATAGAATATAACTATTGCTTATTACCCATAGGTATGTACTTTCATAAACCGAGGAAGTTAAATTGTCATATTTATTATGCACTTATATTATTACCTGCACAACACAAAAAATATAACTTTTAGAGTATGAGCAGAGCGATGAATGTGTTGATTTTACAAAGATGTGTGTTTTTTTTAACTTTAATTTTTAATTTTTTTTTTGTGTCTTTTGTCATATTTTGGAACAGTTAAGGTGCTTCGATTTTCTTCAACAGTATATTTTGGGTAGAAAAGTGAATCTGCTTAGTACTTGGGGGGAGGGGGTCAGAATTAAAAAATTCCCAGCAGTTTTCAAAAGTGACAGGAAAAACAAGCAAAAAATTTAGGAAAACGGGAATTTTTAAGGAAACCTTGTTGTTCCTAACACTATTCGATTTTTAATCCATCAAAATTGTCAAAAACAATTTTTGTTTCGGTAGAAACATGAAATTAAAAATGTTGTCATTAAAAAAAAAAAAAAATACACAGCATTTTAAAAATATTGTGTTTTTATTAAATATATACATAAAATGTTTAAAAAAAATTTAAATCACCAAGAAAATACTATTAAGTGATACAAAAATCTCGTTTTGATTCGATTACGTAAGTTTAAAAAACGATGAATATGACAGCATAATGAAAATCCACATGGATAATATGTTAAAAGATATTTTTATTTTACATTACATTTTCATTTAATTACGTTTATTATATTTAACAAAAATAATAATTAAATGATAAACCAACATTATACAACATAATATTATTAAGATATACTAATTGTCCGAAATACAATAGTAAATAGTAAGAAATGACCGATAAAAAAATTAACTTTAGTTAATGTCAAAAAAATCCATACAATATTTACGCCAAAATATTATTATACGTAAATGTTACAAAAATCAGAGTACTTTATAGTATTTACTACTTTGGGATTTCAAAAATATGTGAATTTAGTATAATATTGTTTATTTTGTGTTGTGTCGTTATTCCACTGAGGAGACTCATTGTACAAAATATTACCCCTTGTTTAGTTTTTTTTTTGTTATAAGTTTATGAATGAGTTTTGTGGCTTAATTTTTATCTTCAGCTGACCGTAAAAATGAAATAATCACAACTTTCAACCTACTCACTGACAAATGATAATAGTTAGGTACAAGCGAAACGGTGTTAACATACTTAATATAATTACCTCTATGTACTTTCGGTGTCTTATGTGTTTATAGTAAGTTCTTGTGCCATAAGTATACATATAAAATATGTTGTATATGGCCAACATTATATTATTTCAATTATATTAGAATGCACTTAAAAATATTTTAATTTTAAATAAAACGGTGATCTATATGTAGGTTTAAATGCTATTTTTAAACCATACGGGTGCCTATATAACTTAAACATAATTCGTCAATCCCTATTACATACAATTAGAGAATTCTCGCAGGACACACTTCGTATAATAATTATAATGTAAATAGTGTACACGCACACATCAGCTGGTATGACAATATATTGTAATTTACGATATTAATATAATATCAGTGTGAGCTTTTGTATTATATGCAGGAAGAACTTCGATTTTGGCAGTGGCACAAGTGTTCTACACAACGGAACAATCATTTTACTACCCCCCCCCCCCCCCCNTTTGTATATTTGTATAGATTAACGGAATTATAAACTCAATTCCATGTTTATAATAATTCGCCCATATAGGACAAACTTGCTAATGGAGCTGAGCGCCAACGTGAACAATTTGCAATTAATAGTAGTTGATTATCGGGAATCTCTTTAAATTATGTTTAAGATTTAATCGACACCGATGATGACAAACATACTTTCGTGATCTTGGTATTTCTTTTATTTCCAAGGAAATAATTGGTTGCTCATTGTGATTTTTGTTTTCAAAGTTATGTAAGAACTGGACGTGCAAACTGGTGTCGTTTTTGAATCAGTCTGCTTAATATTAAAAGTGTTCAAGCCAGTATTCAGTTGCTTACATAAACATAACAAATTTTATTTTCATTCTTTTCGACACCTTTTACCTTCTTTTTTTGGTTATAATATCGATGCCAATTTTAATGCACCTTCTCGCATCTCACATAACTAGTTCCGTTCCATTCAACATCGCAATGTTTAACCATTCCATCGTTGCATGTTACTAGCTAGTTTGGACACCTCATTTTCTTATACTTAAAAATGTAATTGTTTTAAGTTAATTATTAAGTGTTATATATGTTATACATACTTAAATTGTATTACTTGTTGTTATTTATACTAGATGGGTATGTGGCATTTATTGTTATTTAATAAATACAAATAAATATGGTAAAAATATAACGCATGGCTGTTGAATGACCGCTTCTGGAAATGACATGAGATCTATGTATATTTGTTTTGTTTTACTTATTGTAGTCGGATTAAATTATTTCCAACTTGTTAAGAAATTGATCAAGTAACTCATACTCGCATTTTTATTTTTTATTTAACAAATGTATGTCCTTAATTCTTTACTAATATTTAGTTGGAAAATATTTAATGGTATCTACTCGTTTTTATCCTACTGTAGTAGAAGTATTATTATTGTATTTATATAATACAAAATATCTATTGAGTTTGAAAATATAGATTTTTCAGCTAGGTTCAACCTTAATAAATTATTGTTAAATAGTTCAAACTTAAGAAATGTGTCGTACACCAGTTATCGGATACTCAGAAAACAACATATGTGTTCGTCAATTTACGTACTTCAGTTGCCCCCTAAATGGAATTCGTAAAAATCTTTTAGTTAGTAAATACTTATTTAGTACGACATTTATGGTCTTTGATATATTCCCACGCTATATTACTGATATCTGGTTATATATTATAAACAAATTTATAGAAGTATTTAAATATTTTCTGGACACACAATGCGAAAAATAATAAAAATGTGTTTAATGTTCCATTCTGCTATAATATTATAAAATACAAGTTATTTTTATTGTCGTGTCACTTAAATTATTCCGTGACTTATATACACAGTACCTACAAGAACATTAAGTTATACATGCAGCACACCGAGTTGACAACTACAAATAGTATTATGCAATTTTACGGTGTAATTTATTTCGTATTAGTGAACTCGAAACGTATACTGAATGATATATCATACATAAATCATGGTTTGTTTTTAATGATAGAACAAATATAATTGTAACTTACTGTGAGAAATTATATTATATTATATATTATTAAAAAAATTCTACCTTAATCGTACTTTTGATTGCAAATTGCTACGAATTTGGTTCAGATTAAAAGCAAAACTTCGTGTATTTGCATATGATATCGGATCGTATAATTACTTGGAGTTCACCTGACTAGGAACTCAAAACAATTTTGAATGTCAGGTTTATTTTTTTGTTCTTTTATAGTAGATATCATTTAAGATAAAGTTTGTTATTTTATGTTCATGATATTATTTTGTCCTTGGTTAAACAAGCCGGTCACGGTATAAAGCGTTTTATATCATGCAAACCACTAGGTACGCAAAAATGTGTGTGTATAGGTTTACACCCCCGCGGTGCATGGATTACTTTTAGCGTATAAATATCGGTTATATAAAAAAAAATACGAAAAGAAAAAAAAAGAAAAGGAAAAAATTACACGCGTAATTGCGTGAACTGCATTGTATACCAACTTAAGGCCATCAAATGTAATAAAATAATGGTAGAAAAAACCAGCCCTATTTTCTACAATAAGAAATACATTTTCTCTGAAAAGGGGGCGTGGGCCCCTACACTTTTCAATAGTGAAAAAAAATTAATACTCATTTTGGCATAAAAACGAACGCATACAACATTGCAGTAGGTATAAATGAGTATTATAAGTACGTACATATAATAAGTGGAACGGGTTTAAAATATTGGGCAGCGCATGCCACGCCGCTCGATAGTAATATTATTATTAACTCATGATTGCCGTCAAACACGCGTGCAATAAAAATATAAAGAAATATAATTAATAATACAATTATCTCAATTTAAAAAAATCTCCACGGGTCAATGATTTATAGATCTTCAACGTGCGTTCTGGAAGACCATTTTTATCATACTACTTGTGGGTCTGTATAAGATAAATATCATCGAGTGCGTCCCAACAAAAAATAATAATTTAATTGCATATCCAATGTGAGCTCAAGTTATTTTATTACCAACCACGATGTACCATATCATCGTGAACTGAAAACTCCTCCAAAATTAATTATAAATATTGTATTAGTAATGATTATTTTGTTTCTACAAACTTTCAAATTTAAATACTTGTCATAATAATATATAATGTAACCACAAAATTGCATCATTCTACTAATGGTATAAAACGTCATTCAAATTACTATCGATGAAATTATCGAAATTACCGGAGTATATCGCATTTTGTTTGGGAAGCATTAAACATATATGAGTATATTCATATCCCTCAAATCCCTTCGTACTTAATGTGTACTTATTTAAAATTAATATAAGTATAGGAATATATAACATTATCAATAATAATAAAATACTGTCACATGATAAAAAAAATTGGATAAAAATATAAATAGATAAATAGATGATATCAAAGTATATAAGAATAACCCTGGATTATTTTGTGAAATATCTATTAGGAAGGTTAGACAGGAACCTCTACAATAAAAGATAAGATAAATCTAATACAAAAGATATAAAACATAAAATAATTATTAATAATTATGCTAAAATACACTAAAAAATCAACTACTACCTTACATATTCACCATTAAACAAAATATGTATCATTGAAAAGTACTACCTTTATGCATATCATAGAATTCTTCACATACTATTAGGTGACTTGATGACAGCACAAATAAACATAAATTAAGTATAGACTACTTTGATTGATTTTGGTATTCCTTATAAAGATATAATATAATAATGCAAAGAGACAATAACCCTCCCTATTAAGAAACCCGAAACAATACTAAATGCTTCCTAGAACCCAATAGCAGTGAAACATTAAAATAATATATATATATTAAGTTTAAGTCAGTTCTATATCTCTATGCATCACCTATATTTAATTTATAACGATGAGTGGAGAATAATTTTTTGTAGTCCATAATTTTTTAATATAAAATTGAGTCATGTATTTATTTTATACAAAACCAAAAATTGACCACCTCACTCAGTACTCGTAGTTATTACATAATAATATATGCTGTATGTATTTTGAGACACACTTGGTTGGTGCACTGTAATTTATTTTCAAAGACTTTCATGACTATTATATAATTGTTGTATGTAATTGGTAAAGTATATAATTAAATATCACGCAGAAGCCCAGCTTTGGATTCCCCGCCAGAGAGCCATAGTTATCACGTACATTGTGGGTGAAGTGATGACTTTGACACAAAGTACGATCTTATAATAATACAGAGTTGCTTATTTTAACAAATCAAAAACAATTCAAAACAATATCAAATGATTACGATACTCGTATATTTGTTCACCCACATTATTCGCTACATTATGCATCTCAATGATAAAAAAATATAAAATATTGAAAAAAGATATGTCATAATCTTCAAAAATATGTGTAAGTGTTCAATAGGGAAGAATCACGGGAACTCCGTAACTTGTGGGTAGTATTTTTCGCATATGGAATTATGGTTGTATAAAGTCGGACTATCCGTGTGGTGAGTTCATTAAGTGTACGACGTGGCCGTGGAAGATATTGGGACAAAGTCAATAGATATTTATTTGTGAGATACAAGTGATACAGCAACTAATAACTAATAAGTATTATTAAGTTTATTTGATGGGTTATAATTAGGGCTGTGCATTTTTAGGAAAGTGCATTTTTTTTTGTGATTGTGAAACTTAGCTTTGAAAGTACATTATTTAAATTATGTAACTACGAAATCACTAACTTTTATTTTGCATTTTTTTGATTTTTTGACATTTTTAATTGTTTAGGTCATTTTTGTACATTTAAAGGTCATATTTTCCTTTTTTAAGTTAATTTTCTAGTATTTTTAATCAAATTTCGTCAACAGACGAAAACAATTTTTGAAGAAAAATAATTTGTTTTTGTACACAGGCTGTATATATATGTCGATAAAATAAGGCAATTGCTAGATAACTTCATAAGTTATTTATTTCTACATTTTTTAAAAAATGTTTCAGGTGAATAGCATTTAGTATAGAAAATTCAAATTCAGTCAAAATTTTTATTTTTATTTTTTTAAATTAAATAAACACTTTTTTATGAATGTAATGTAGGTACATGTACTAATGTATAATATATTTATATCCTGTACCTAATATCAATACAGATATATAAATTAAATTAAAAACCATTTTAAATCAATTTTGTACTATAATTTTTGACATTTCTCGAGTGCATTCAATTCACAGAACTAGTTATAATAATTATAGAACTATTTTTATTTAATTTCATGATAAGAAAGTATGTTGTTACTGAACAAAAAAAAAATATTATAGAAATGAAACATATGTATGCCTATATTGTATTTAAAAATATCTAAATGTTTGACTTATTTTGTTTTTCGTCAGTTACATTAATAATTAGTCAGATATGGACTAGTTTATGTTATGATATTCAGTTGATAGAAATATATGAATTATTTGGATAGAGCAAGAATACGATGTTGGAAGTGTTGACTGTAAAAAATTGGCAAAAAAGATTTGTTAAAAGAAATCTCATACATAGTTTTTGTAATGATTTTTTCTTTTGCATCAGTAACAGTTTTTTCAAACCTTTCTTGATTGTGTAGTGGTGTTATTTTACAAAATCATAATAAATTTAAAGGATTACAGTGTTTTGTGTTCAGTTGGTGGCAGCAGTGGCATAGCCAGCGGGATGTTTTGGGTGTTAATACATTCCCCTGGCCGTATTTATCCAACAAATATACTTATTAGTCATTGCTAATTAGTAATTAGTAATTACTTATATACTATATACGTTTTATATTTCAAGAAAACATGTGGTTAGATTGGTCAGATTGGTTGAATAAGTTCAAACTAATTTCATTAATATGATGTTAATAATGAAAAGTGTGTAAAAAACCCCCAAAATATATATTTATATAAAAAATCCTTGCTATATGCCTGATGATAGTATATTTAATTCTATGAAAAAAATAATAATAACATGGCCTAATAACGCAGGAATTATCAACAAATAATTAACAATTTAAATTAATCTAAAATAAAATGGTTGTAAAATATGTTAACACCATGAAAACTAAAAGACAAAAACAAAGTTGATAATAATTTTCACAATTTTAAAACGTAAATGATTTCAGTTGACTACCTATATCTCATGAATTATGATTACTTTAATTTTGCATAAAACGTATATTGGTACCATGCTCGTATTATGCAGGGCAATCAATGAGACGGCTAGGAGTTTTCCACGTGTATAATATAGCGTATAGCAATTATATTTTCACCATCGGGATACGATTTTTTTTTTTTACTTGTCACTTCATTATTTAATCAAAACTTTATTTTTCCTATTCGTTTCGTGCTTTAACCGAGTTTTGTTTTTCAAGCAGAAAACTTCTGATTTAAATCGGTATCACTTTCTCTCCGATCTACGCTTATTAAGTATACCTATACCAATTTTATAGTTTTAAGTCACCACTGCACTTAAACTGATAGTTGTGATTAAAGTGATAAACTTTTGAAAAAATTCTAAAAATATCTCTTGAATATTTAAATTTAAACTATAACTTATATAGTCATGATAGGCCGGTATCCTAAATAAAAGTAAGAAATTGCTATAATTCTAATAAATGAAGTTCATGATAAAATAATATACTAAAATATGGTATCATGTTTTAATGTTATAAAAATATGTAGGTACTTACAATATATAATATGCTACTAGCTGATCCCGTGAACTTCCTTGCCCGTTAAAAATGCCAACTCTATATGACTCGTTTGTGATAATACCAACAGTATAGTATCAGGTAGTCATCCACCTTCGGTGGATTTCAGACCACGCTACATAATAAGTTTAATTTGAGATTCTGAGTTTAGCGATATTATAATATAACGTATTATTACATAGCGAACTGGTTCAACAATGATGTGTGTTTTATTTATTTTTTGTGTCTGTCATCACGGTTTCTGGCATTAAAAGTGTTTCGATTTATTTTAACAGCAACTTTTCTGGTAAGAAAATGAATGTAATTGGTGCACTCGGGAGATGAAAATTTGAAATTCCGAAGAGTTTTCCAAAAACCAGGAAAAATAAACAAAAAATGAAGGAAAAACTGAAATTTTAGTTACGAATTCATACATTTTTTTCTTTTTTATGTAAGATTTAAAAATGTAATACAAAATTTCTTATTTAGCTTATCAACCTTTGTCAAAAAAAAAAAAAAATTCTAGGAAAGTCAAATTAAATTTTCATGAGCGTTTGAAGTTGAAATGTTTACAACATTATGGATATTCACTCGATTTCTCTTGTGTCTCAACTTTTTTGTTTTGTTTTAATTCAAAAACGAATTACTGTAAACACTTGAAATTTACACAGTATGTTTATTTTATCTATTCATATAATTGATACATTTTTCAAAAACTCGTTTTAACCTATTGACGGACATTTTCAATTTTCATTTTTTTCATTTTGTTTCTATACTTTTCTATACAATTGTATTAGTTGGGTCAAAAGGCATGACCATTGTATACAAGATTTTTGATATATTGTTTTAATAGCAGTTGAAAAATATTAAAAATACATACTCACAATTTTTTTTTAAATCATTTAAAGTTCAAATTTTGACAAAATTGCATATTAACACAAAGAATAACGTTTATCATTTTGTTTTAATTCGGTTAGGTGTTAGATTTATAGAATTTGGCATACTAATAATTTTGTTGGACTTTTTTTCATTGGTAGAGACTTTTCAAGTTACATGCTTTCAACTATCAACTATGGCACTACTTTTTGCTGGACATTTTTTTATGTATTAAAAAATATAGTGCATGATATGCGGGACATTACAGTTGAAATTTTTCTTGAAGGACTTTTTGAGTTGTGCTCTGCAAACCAAACTGCAGCATTTTAGGCTTACGAATTTTTTCATTATTGAAACATTTTGATTTCATTTTTAAATACATTATTAAGACACTCCCTGTTTTTAGTATAATGCTCTTCTAACTACATTCTAATATCACAACTTTTTGGATGTAAATGTATTAAGTACAAAGAGTACAAATTTCGATTTCGTTTTATTGGACATTGTTGGAGCAATCCCAAAGTTTTTGGGGGTTGATTTGTATCAGAAGAGCATTTTTAATTTTAGGCAAATAATAAATTTAAATTATTAACAAAATTTTATTGGGCCAACTTTACGCAAGTGAATATTTGTTTATAATGATTACCTAATACTTATGTATATTGTATATGGTGAAAATTGTTATTTTCCGTTTGTTTTCTACGTGTATTTTATATCCTAATACACAATATTTAGCATTTGTTAATTATAATTATATTATTGAGGAGGTAAGTTTGTCACACAAACTACTTGTTCACATTTTGAAATAGGTACATCAAAATTAATTATCAAATTAACAATATCCAGTAAAAAAGGGTGGTTCCCGCTGAAAACACTAAAGTTTTAAATCTTCACAAAACACACTCCTTAAATAGTATGAACAATTTCAGGAATTTGAAAATATGATTAGGTTCGATATTTTTACAAACTTGATGAAAGTGGCCGGTTAGTGGATGTCACTCTGCTGTACAGTAGGTTGCAAGAGTCACTACTATAATATATGGTGTTTATAGCTCAACACGAGTCAAAATATTTTTAAAATTGTATGATGTATGGATAATGCTAATATCTACATTTAGTGAAAGTTTCATTTACGACCATTTGTTTTAGAGTTACATCAAAAATCAAAATAAATTTTTTCGAGGTTAACCGACTTTTGAGTAAAAATGCCCGATTTTTCTTAATTTTTTGTTTGTTTCCCAGCGCTTTTGAAAACTTTTTGGATTCTTAAATTTTGATCACCCGAACGCTCCAACTAGAATTACTTAACTATCGGAAAGATATTGAAGTTCAAAATCAAACCATTATTTTCACTATTTATCTTGTAAACAGATACAAAACAAAGATACAAAAATACAACTGCTGTTACAATATTATTATTATATAAAATTGCTTGGTCAAAGAAAAATAGTTATCAAATAAATAACATTAATACTTTATCTAAGTATTAATTATTGCTTTCTAAACATCAAACAGAAATATTATGTCAAAAAATCGCACGAAAACAACACAATACATGCGATTGATAGGCCTTGATATACAAAAAGGCATGATATTATGTGAAATAGAGATGCAGAATTATTTCAATTTACTTATCTGGGGCGTTCGATAGCCATTGAATATTGAAAAGTTCATCAACATTCTATATTTCCCATCTTATTTTCTAACTGATCGAACATTTGAAGTTAAAGTAGTTGTACTACACCCATCGTTATACCCACTGTATAACCTTGGAAATGTAACTGTACAAGACTCTTCCATTAGAGTAAAATTATTTTTAATCCTAATTAATGACATATCTACACTTATACCCGGGAAAAATTATATAGTGTACGGATGACAGCAATATTTTTTCCACCACAAATGTTTTGACACTATACAATAATAACTTCAGAAACATAGGTACCTACACACACACTACATTAGTGGCTCAAAAGCACAGGATTCATATTTTCACCCCAGAAATTCAAATTTATAAATATTCCCTACACAAAGCACACACTATACTAGGTCTAACCTTCAACAAATCGTGCACTAACAACTTAAAAAACGAAGGAAAAAAAGACGTTTTTGTCAAAATACTTTCAGCACGAAAAACAAATTTTAAAATTGAATCCATTATTTTAGTGTTGTGATTTTGATATATTTTAGTTTATATAAGTACAAACATAAAGAAAACCTTGCCATAAAAAATATCATGTCTAATTTATTATTTAATTTTAAAGTAATTTTCATGTTTTTTATGAGCAATTATTATACTCCATACCTAATAATGTATGTGTGGGTCCATTTAAATTATAAACAAATTATAAAATGTACATAAATAGTTTCCCACGAGAATTTACTCATTGTTGTAAACCTGCAACTATTAGTTAAATAAAAAATTGTTGAATTCAGTTTTATTTTAATTGCAGCAACAAATTATGATAACTGATACCACACATTTTCATTTCGTGTTTCTATAAAAGTAAAAACTGAAGTATTTTAAGGTTGGTGACATTTCAAAATTAAAACATTCTATGCAATATTTCACACTCATAATAATATAGTCACATTCCCAATTATTTATTTAAATAGCACCTATATTATTTAAATATCATCATTAATGGTAAAAGATAATATCATAATATGCGACTATTCGGTATATATTATTATGTACCTACCTATATCATGTCAATATGATATTATTATTGTTAGAGTAAAATATCATGTTGAAAAATGGCCTATTCGTGTCGATTTTATGTTCTGCCGTGTTCCACGCATATATATAGTATTGGATATATTATGTTATGATCATACATGCATGGGTTGTTGAAAACATTTTTTTGTACTTGAAAATATTTATACTATTGGGTGGGACAACGCGTGTTGCTTTTGGGGAAAATTCCCAACCTGTTCGCATTTTATTCATTTATAATTTGTATTATTTAATTACTTACCTACTACTACTTATTATTAGTATGAAATATTAATTAAAATATTACAAGTATATTTATAAATACAAACATGATCTATAATATATTTATGAGGATATTTAATGTGACTGATAATTAGTCGAATGATTCAGTTTTTCAGTATACAAATACTATTACAACTTAATGGTGTATGTATTGGCATTTAATACTCATTTGAAAATAATAAGCCCAGTATGTTTGCGAGTCGTCATTTTCATTGAATGGTTGACCTTAAAATCTTCTATAATAGTACTGGAAAAAATATATTCTTTCATATCTATTAAAATATAACTAAATCATTTTTAAGTTGGTTGAATGAACGTGCAAGGTGTCGAGACAAATTATCTGTCAATTGATGTCTACTGTTTGAATATATTATAAAAAAGGTATATTATTAATTATTTCAATAGTAAAATTAATATCGTATGGCGTTATAAATAGACAAATGAGGTACACTAAATTAGAGAAGTTAATTTTTTTTCCGATATATTGTAATAATAATAGGGATAATAAATAATTACGATCCTATACATAATATTATGTAATAAAGATGACGAGTGATGTACACTTTCATGCAGTAAGTTGCATTATATATTTAGTAAGGCATAACCTGACCTTGTACTTGTTAGGTATTTTTGTGTTTTTTATTTTATTTTAGTAGGTCTCCAGGCCACTGTTTTTGAGTCTTTTATGTACATTAAAGGGAAGTGCGATGGAATATAGTTGTTTAATTAATGGGTTACTGTGAAAGTGTAAGTTAGTATAAAATTGAAAGTAATATAACTATGCTACCCAATTGATAAATTGTAAGCATTTTTAGGTCTTTGTGAAGATTATTGTTTGTAAATACAATTTAATTATGTATATATATATTTAAAATACAATTTTCAAAATTTTCAAGCTTAGATCTCTATGATTGGATATTAAGAAAAAAATGAAAACGAATATGATAATAAAATAGTTAATTGATTATTTGATGATAATGATAATGATTTGATTCGGCGAGTTATACTTATATATTTTGGAATATCTTGGAATATTGGTGATATTAAAAATCTGTTAAAAATCTTAAAAATCAGTGATGCGACATTTTAAATTATTAAATTAATTTTTAAAAGTGCATATTATATTGTAAATACTTCAAATTGTATAAAAAATGTGCATTATGGAGAACCATAAATTAATTAAATTCACATAATATAATACAATTCAATACAATATTACAATTTGTTATGTACATTATAACGGTATTATATTGCCATGAAAAAAATTATTTGAAGTCCAATTGGATTTTATAAATTGACTCAATTTTCTCTTACGAATATGCAAATGGTATACGCACATAAAGTTCTGAGGTCTTGAATTATTTATTTTTTTTTAACTCGAAACTTTTAAGTGCGTAGAACGTCATCACAATATATTATATATATATAAATAAATATATATATATATATTATATATATATATAAGACAGCGGGTATAATAACGGGTAGATCCTACCTATACTTATATTATTATGGAATATATATTATTTTCGAGCGCCTAGAATAGGTATAAGTATAAATATACCTAGAAATTATTGGAAGTCAACCACGATGAGGGACAAATAGCTGAGGTCAATACTATTAATTATTTAAATTGTGGTTTAAGCTTGTTATTATACTTAAATAATATATTTATATTCTTCCATGTTTAGCAGGTCAAATCTTTAATTCCTTTTTTTGACGATATATTATAATACAGAGTACATATCGTATTCAATATTGTTTAAATATTATACAAATTATACAGCAGTAGTGATTATTATTTCTAATTTAGCTAGATCCATGTTCGTTCCATAAATATTTTTATACACATATATAAGGCACTGCCTAATCAAAAAAAAAATAAAATCAATAAAATATAAACATAATATTAGGTATCTCATTTTGTTGAAGCGTACGAAGGTTCGTTTATCCTTATATTTATAATTTTATAATGAATACTGTTAGTAATTATAAATTATAATTGTTAGGTGCATTAGTGCTTAAAGTATATACGAGGTTAGGTTAACCATATTAAAAAACAAAATTGTATACTATTATATTTATATAAAATTGTATTATGAAAATAAGCCATTATATATGAGAAATATAAATGTCCTTAATTTTTTCGAAACAGCTCTACTTTCAATATATACATAGGTACACTATTCACTTATTTTTCCAACGATTTTCTAGAATTTCCCAAGTCTTACTATACTCGACTATGTAATTTGTACAAGTAAATAAACAAAGATTTTAATTTTTAAATAATGGTTTTAAAGGCGTACAGCATGTTGTACTTTTACAATACATTTGTAAGGTTAAAATATAGTTTGTGCAACCTTACTTGACTTGCAGCCTGGGGGGGGATCATAAATCGTTCCACCGATTTCATCATGTCATCTAACAGTGATAATAATAGATAATAGATACAGCTTTTATAAGCATTCACCATAACAGTGACAAGAAAATGATTGGTTATAGATGCAGATCAACGTCCGTAATTTCATCGAACTCCACATACACGCGCAATGCGCATTAGTTACTTTAAAAACGAAAAAACCGAAAACTACGAAAGAAAAAACGAAATCTAAAGAAGGATACGGGATACTAAGAAAACGCGACGACCGTTTCATAATGATAAGAGTGGCCAGCAATAAATATTACATAGCCAGGATTTTTTTTTTTCGGGGGGGCTGATCAATTTTTTACAAAGTGGTGGTTTAGTTTATGATCGAATACCATAGACCATTAAAATAATTTTTAAATTTTATTGACATTTTGGGGGGGGGGGTCTGCAGCCCCCTAAGCCCCCCTGGCTACGCCACTATCACATTATCACGGTAAAGGCAGGTTTCCACTATATAATAATACTATGTTGTGATTGGTTGGTATCCTCGGTAAGCTTTCGGTATACTGGTACCTACGTGTATACGTTTTTACCACACGATAAACATAAACCACGTTACGATCTAGTTCGACAATTTCGTGTACATCACATAGAAAGCACATGACAGGCCTACGGGGTTTAGTAGTTTTTTGACGGCAAATTGATGTATATTACTGTTATAAGATAATACAACGAAAATGCTGAAATCAAAAACCTGACAAGTCACTAGGAATACTATTAATACAAGTTTATTCATAAGTCATAACTCATTAAATTCGTTTGAAACTAAAATGCGATAATATCACATAAAAATATTACATATTTATGTTGTTTTTGTGTTTTTAACTATGCACAAACTGATGGGGTCTGCACATGCGCAGAAAGAGGCGGGCCACTACGATCAGGTAGCGGAAACCAGCTTTACCGATAACCTCGAGTATAATGTCGTAAACAATATTATTTCGGTGCACGCGGGTTATCAATTTCATCGAATATTGTCGAAAAAACGTTTCAGCGAAATCATTCCGTAGGCGTCTCTCTGCGAATATTACAAAATTACAGTAATGCATTAATGTGGCTACATAAACGATCATACTATCGTTGCATACGGTTAAATATTCACTCCAGCAAGCAATCATGATATTTTCGGTTGGTAGTCGTTCTTACCGTTTGCTTTTAACACGCTCGCCGTCATCAGATTCAAAATCATTGTCGGTCTGGCCGTTTCCCGCGTTTAACTAATACTATCTAGTTGTGCAATGCGACAAAATTCCGGTGAAACAAGTATTGAACGAGCCTATAAAGTTAGTCAAAATCACCTCCAGAACCGACGAAGCTCTCCATCCTTTTCCTGAGGATTACGTGCCTACCGGGTGGTTTGTAAAGGTGAGTAGGATGGGCATACTGCATTAGTCAATTATACTGTTACACATTGTAGGAATTTCAACCGTTTCGTACCTACGCCTCTACAATAATTGTTTAAAATTAATGCATTATTGTATTTACGTATAATCTGTACAGTATAATGTGTATATACTGTTTAGGGCGTTTATAGGCTCAGTGAATAAAAACTCAAATATCTGTAAAATAGTTGTGGTACACATTACAAAATATTAAGTATTATTATTGTTAATTATCTTCTATCCGTATTATTCGTATATACGAGTATCTATGCATTATACTGCGATTACTATAGTTCTGCTGACTGATGGCGTTATATTATTATTGTTGTCACTGAAATCGGTGACAGTTGTTATCTGTATAACACAGTAGTACTCAACCGGGGTGACATGTCACCTTAGGGTGACGTGGACCTAGCTTAGGGGTGACGCAGAATTTTAACAAGAAAAGAAAAAATTTAAAAAATAAATTTTTCGATAATAGTAAAATTATAATAATAATAATAAAATTTCGAAAACAATCATATTATTTCTTATAATACATATATTATTCACCTATACCTCCACTGTCATGTACATAACATACCTCAAAGTTCGTATCTTTATATACGCTAGACAGCTTTTGGGTGGCTCTTAACAATGAATACCCTCGATTATCGAAAAAGGCTATTAAAGTGCTCCTTCAGTTTTCTACGTCTTGGTTATGTGAGCATGGCTTTAGTGCACTAACAAATATAAAAAAAAAAAACGCAACAGACTCACAAAAACAACTATAGAAGACGATATGAGACTCGCTCTTTCCACCATCAAACTTAGGATTCCCCAACTATGTAAAAAACACCAGGGTCAAATTTCACATTAAATTTATATAAATCATTATTTTTTTTTTAACTTTAATTTTTTTCTGTACTGTATTTTTTTTTTAATAAAAGAATAATTTTAATATATACAGCTAAGATTATTTATTATTTTGATGTTAGGTTTTTTTTTTTTTTTACATTACACAGTTAGGGTGACGCGATGTTTGATTCTAGTGCCTAAAGGTGACATGAATCAAAAAAGGTTGAGAACTACTGGTATAACATAATTGTATAGGGTGCTAACACTGCTAACACTGCAAACTGTAAATTCTACCGATTGAAATACAATTAATGCTCCTCAAGTAGTACCTATAGGACGTTTTAGTTATCATGGATAATAGCGCATGCATCCATTGGAATGAAATTAATTAGACATTTTGTGTAATAGATGTGTGTTATAAATACATTGTAAACACTTATTGAAAAATTGAATTGATCCATTTTTATAGTATTTATGTACATTTCTATTGTTATGCTGAGCACAGTGTACCACAATCGTAATATGTAATGAAATAGAGGCTTATTCAAGTAACAACTAACAACAAAAGTAAATTTGACACAAAGTATAATATTACTTATGCATCACACTTGTATTATTCGGTGTACTAAAAATTTTAAATAAACACTGATGGAGCAGGGAGTAGTGAGGAGTGTGCGTTCTAATGTTTAATGTGTACCTAAGTCTGCACAGCATATCATAAAACCTGTAAAACCAAACTGAACTCAGTTTTTAAAATATATTTTTCTAAGTTCTTAATTTCTTTAACCCTCTTATTTTCGTCACTGATTATTTTATTAACGGCTGGGGTAACTATTGAAAAATCAAACAATCATGTTACAAATAGAATTTAATTAAATATAATGGAAAATTTACTTTTGATATTTATTGAAGAGAAAAAATAGAATAAATAAATTGAATTAATAAAATATATTTTTAATTTTTATCAATTTCTGTATGCACAAATAATACATGCTCATGTTATAATGAGTATTTTAGACGACATTGAATTTGTGGAAAAGTAAATAAAATTATGAAGTATGCATTTTATTTTAAAATAAACTAAATATGAAAAAAAAATACGCTTACAAATGTATGAAACATAAAAATATTCAATTTTTTCTGAAATGAACAATTTTTTTTTATTTGAATTTATTTACTCGTAATTTATGATTTAACACCCGATGCAATCCGAGCCCTAACGGCTACTATATTCAGATACAGTATATTATTCGGAATTTTATTATAAATGCAATAGAGAAAACTAACTGGTTCCTTACGCATATTTATTTTTCTGTAGTTTGGTAGTAATGAAAAGTCTCAGTTCTCGCCTTTCCGGACAATTGAACGAGAAATAATATGTTTTTAATAAATTCGGTTTGAATGTTATTATACTGTAACTTACTTATATATTGGATATTCACTCGATTTTAATTAGGTTTTTAAATATGTTTCCAGTATCACTGATAATTTAAAAATATAATTATGAATAATATTAATTCAACTTACCGGTGGATTATTTATTGTTGATTGTAGCCTCAGAAACATTATCCATATTATCTTTTAAGATAAACCACATCTAGTTTTTGTTGATCAAATAATTGTTATTACCGATTTTTTTCCTTCTCTTGATTATGTACCTACAACCATAAATTATAGTTTTTACTATTTTTTTTTTATGTTTTTGTCACACTCACAATATTCATGAAAAATAAATCAAAGACGTGTACAGCGCATTATTCTAGGAAATTTGAACTATGGCTCAGGCAATGTTTTCTCTTATTATCTGTCGATGCTTCATATTATAATAATCTAGCAACAAGATACTTTATTTTTTTTTATTTTTTTTTTTGAATCGTATCGTGCTTCGTGCTCGTTTCCATCTAGGAGAAAGATTTCGAAATTGTGATTTGGTTATTGAGTATTGATTGAACCATTGGTTTATTAATTTTCAAGTTCGACATTATTTTATAAAGCTTTTAAACAAATTGCTAATACTACTCTTCGAAATTTCAAACGTTTCGCGTCGAAATCACGTGGGACAACCGAAGTTATAAATTGTAAACATACCAACCAACCTTGAGTATAAAATCGGTGATATTTTCAAAGTTTGCCAAAGTAACAACGAAAAAAAAACACTGAAGAATGTACCTACATCATATATTTTATAGTTTATCGATTAAATGTTATATGCATTTCTTGAAGTATACTCATAAATACACAACTGACTGTACAAATTATGGGAGAGGAGTTCTCATTTGAAAAATATTAGTTTGTATCATCACACAATTCTCCTTAAGGGGACGGGGTGGCCGAGTAGACTAAGGTGTCGGTTACAACTTTCACCGTCGCCGGTTCTAACCTCGGTCACGGATGGCACTTTTCTCTGGGCAGACACCTGTCCCCCAACTGGTCATGACAGAAACCTACGGGTGCCTAATCAAAATTCCGCCAAACACAAACACACATGTGTTAAAAAGGTACCGTTCCTAACCCCTACAAAAAAAAGCGAAAAACTAAAAAAACCTGCAAATAGCTAATTGCCATAGTTTCCGAAGCTTAAGATCAATAAAAAAAAACTACTATTTAACAAAGTAGTATAAGTGAAAATCTTTATTAAATCTGTTATTCAAAACCTTGAATAAATGAATAATTATTTCGTAATTAATAATTTCTTTTAGTAATATGTTTACTATGTATACCTACCTAAGGTTTAAACATTTGATTAAAAATTAATTTAAAGGCTTTGAATTATTTTAATAAATAAGTGTATTTTTTGTATTTATATACAAAACACAAATAAGTTTAGTCATCAATAGTTTATATATGACCACCCTATCTAGTTGTTCTGCAAAAAGGATAAACGGTTGAACTTGTATTGGGCTCATCCATTTGAGGTTTGTTCGCTCTATTGAAAACTATCTATAATACCTAAATGATGGACATATTGGATTATTTATATTGTTTGTAGGTGGATAATTTAATATATCTTCTTTATTAGGTTCTATTTGTATTATTCTTAATAGTGTGTTACTTGTCTAAATGTTATGTTTGCTTTATTTTTTTTGGTAATTTTATAGTTTATTTGTTTAATCAGTGGTTTTAGCAAAATAATATATTGTATATAAATAATCTTTTAGTATTTTTATTACATGCCAGTTATTGTATAGTCAAACCTTTAATTAAACTAATAACCATTATAATAATATTTTAACACACACGTGTTCCGCAACCCTACAGTTCCAAAAACCCTACAGTTCCAAAACCCTTACAGTACCACAACCTACAGCTAATGGCCTCAGTTGTCGAAGCTTAAATTAAAAAAAAAAATAATAATAATAATATTTTAAATTAATTATTATAAAACATTATTTTAATCAATTACAAGTATATTACTGAAATTATGATAATACATTCATTCGTTATTGTTTTACTTGGTTAAATACTAGTTTTAATTTTGCGCAATACATATTTTATAAAAGTTTCAGAAATTCCTTGTAAATGACTTTGGGTATGTTGCAAATGCCATGAGAAATTCTAATTTAACTCAAAGGGAAAGAATCTTACTTCATCTTGTAATGTTTATTGCTCTTCGTAAAGTTAAAGGTATTGGAATTATTTAAAAAAAGGATTATTTGAAAGTACACTATGAATATCAGTGTTATGTATTTAAGTATTTTAATAATTAGCATTGAAATGTTGCATGAAATGAGTTGTATTTAAAAACCATGCATACATTTTCATTTAACAAAATATCTATAGTAATTATTCAGAAATAGTAAAATAAAAATAATATTGTGTTTTTGTTTTTATAAGTTGGTAGGTGGACTTAGGTTTATAGGTTAATTGAAAAAAATAAATAAAAATATTTATTCAATTTAATAAAAACTGAAACAAATACGTAATAATTCATGACGTTAAAAAAAAGAGACTGGGAAACACTGCTGCAGGAAACATTGACAATAATAATATGATTTATTTTGTTTTTTAAATATTATTATTATTCTACAAACAAGTATACTTAACGGTAGTCGTGTTATGGTTATTTTATTTCGGGAGTCATGAACGAATAAGCTGTGTTTTTTTTTATTATTATTATGAAGTTAAGCAAAAGAAACAGTAGCTATAGGTATTTATTTTTTCGTGGTGGAGTTTAGAGCGAGTAAATGTTATCGATTTTAAGTTATAAACGCCATGCCACCTCTAAATCCCAGATGGGCTCGTGAACTTTAACAATTATAAATGTGTCGTTCGACCACCTTGTATTATTTCACTGAACAGTGAATTATGATCTTCCAGCTTTCACCCTTTTTTCAGAATATACATTTTCAACGAAAAAGAAAAAGAAATTTAAGGTAAAAATGTCAAAATTATAATTATTATTACGAGTAAAAAACAATTTCAGTGTACTTTGGCAGACCAAAAAAATATATATTTTTTAATGTTCTTAAATTAATAATTTGTAGTTGATATTTTTTGATCTTGATAAATATTTAACCACCTATAATTAGGGCAAACATATCTATTGTTATATTTTATATTTTTATAAGTTGAATATCTCCTTAAAAAGTAACCATATAAATTAAAATATTGGGTATTTAAAAATTCTATACAAATATAAGTTTTAATCATAGTTTGCCATATTTTTAAATTTTTTCCGCATGAGACTAAATATTGTATTATTGAATACAAAATTCCTACCCCATCATTGTTTATATGTGTAGTTTACCGTCGTACAAAATACAATTTAATTAATTTGAATATTAAAATTTTATTTATTTATATTATATAAAAGCTCGATTTGAGTATCAAATATACATATTTGTTTGTGGTGGTAAAATGTTTATAATTGGCATGTATAAATTAGTTCCGTATCGTCTAATTATAATTAATTTAACTTTATTTTTGTATTTTTCCAACAATTTTTTTTGTACTCATTAAGTACTCATTTCTTATGCCAATTTAGTTGTTTACAAATTAGTTTATTGTCTGATCTGTATTGATGTCTTTATTCACACTTTGTTTGATTTAGCAACATGTTGTTAAGAGGACGACACACCCGCATGTGTTGTCTCTGTCTTACAAATGTACAACATAGCAAAAACTGTTCAGCGCGGGACAACTTTTCTCAGACCATATTTATTGTAGAATTACCAAATTTTCACAACACCAAAAGAACTTTATCTGTGTAACAGCGTGCTTTTTTTAATTACACTATCCAATCATTTTTTATTAGAAAATGAAAAAAACAAAAAATCAAAATGTTTAGAAGCAAATAACTTTTATTGTATTTATGTTATGTAAAATATAGGCACGCTGTTGCATAGATAATTTTCTACTCGATATGTTCAGAAATTTCAGAGCCACTGCTACAAACACAGAACGATAAAAGTTGTCCCGCGCAAAACAGTATTTGCTATGTTGTTTCTTTGTAAGACGGAGATAACACATGCGGGTGTGGCGTTCAAATACTTTAGGTTAAATACAAAATACAATTTGTTCCTCGTTTAGACTTGTACAGGCTATACGGGGTCAGGTCAGCGGTATGACAATACATATTACCTATTATAGTTCCATACAAAAATTTCGATTAAAATGTAATACAGTTTTTAATACCTTACTATAAATACATTTACAAAGATATAAATGATCATAAATACAGCCATAATACCTTATAAGATACCATTTTATAAAATATTAATAATATAATATAATATTAAATATTATTATTATTATTATTATTATTATTATTAAATATTAATATTTGGATTTTACACAGCGACCAACAACATAAATTAAAAATAATAATGAAACTCCCTTGAGCTATATTTAATAATAGTCTTTAAATATTTATTAAAATTGTTCAGTTTATTTTTGTTGTAAGACCATGTTCATAAATCCGAAGTCTTTCGTATTTTTCAGTGTTTCTTTCTCAGAACCGTTTATTTTTTTTCAACACAATAGGTGTACAATTTGTCATTACTCTAGTATATAAGGACGTCTACGCCCGAGCGAGTCACAGCCCATCTGTCCCGTGCTCTTTCACTTTGTTTGAAAAAAATATTATTTTTTGTCATACTACCTAATCGGAGGCGTTGAACTGTCCATATTATTTGTTGTATAAGTACCCACTTAATTTACTACTGGCATACCCCTGCTAAGAAATACATACTCGTAATATTATATTATGGGCGATTAGTTTATTACGAAGTAGCCATCAGTATATTTGTGTAATTTTGAAAAGGTTTTTTTCATCATTTGTATTATTGTGTCTTTAAAACACAATATTTACAATTTTTAACTACTTATAATTTTTTTTTTTATTGTTTTAAGTTGTAAGTTTTTAATTGTTTTGATATGATTTTTAACTTTTTGTTTTATTTTCGCACTCTGGGGAGATTATACTTTGAGAATTTTGATGTATACAAATTGAATTCATTTAAGCACTATAACAAGAAGATTGTATAATTTATTAGTGTTTAACAGAACTTTTTTAAATTTATTTATTGAAAACAAAAACAAAAAAAACTAGAAAGGTATAGTTGGTAAGAAATAGACCAAACAGTTTCTAAGTTAAAATTTTTAAGTTAAAAAAAATCCATATAATATATTATATGAATGTTAAAATGGAAATGTCGTCACTCATGTTCTCTGAAACTACTCTGCCGATTACATTGATTTTTTTTTAAATGAAAGTGTTCATCACACATTATCTAGGTATGTAAATTATGATCATTCTCTATTATGCGCTTGCAAGTTATAATAGTGACAATTAAATGAGTACGTTATAAATAATATTCTATTTTTAGTTTTAGGTAAAAATATGCATTCCTTTGTTAATAATGTTGAATAACCTTCCAATTGTAAACTATTTTATCTGTGTTATTTTTAAATATTATTCTAGAAATTTAGTTTTTATTACATAATTTATATTCATTATGTTAGGTTATTATTTATGCCTTAAAACTATAATTGAAATATAAATGTATAAATAAATACTGAAAGTGACAAGTTCCGTGAAACTCATAATTGCAATAACTTTTTTTTTTTTTCACTGGGAATAGTAGTGGATCACGCTTGTATCTATTTTAAAGTATAACCTACTGTTCCAATATTGACTGTTGTATAAAATCTAGTATGGAGTTCCTTATTGAATTATTATTATTGAGTTAAATCAGTTATTTGAATTCTCAATGCCGCAAAGAACTGTAATACATCTAATTATACACCCCGATGAGCATCGACCAATAAATATTTTAATTTCCAAGTATCGTGACAAATATTCTGATTACGAATGATTTTCAAACGCACTCGGTCGATTGATTGTGCGTTTATGAAATGAGTTTCAAGTTCAAGTAATTAAATTCAGTGGGTCGAGTCTTCAAACGAATTCGCATTGAAAGTTACGTTGTGTACATAAGTACGTTTCGGTTAGTATGTGTAATAAAACGGTGAACGTCTAACTAGTAACAAATTTAGAAAATCAGTAAACGCGTGTAACTCTCTATTTAAGTTGGTGGTTTTTTTTTCCACGTAGGTAGTTTAACGTACACTCATGACTTTCGATCATTTATTAAAGAATATAACTTAAATCGTTACGACTTATATGTTTTGACCAATCGCTAGACGCGTTCTCTACATTTTTTTTCTTTTGCCCGAATACACACTCAACCAGAAAATATTATGAAATCACTGTGTTTCAAAAAATATATATTTATTTATTAATATATATGCATACACCATACATGTATTAGGTACTTTATAATATAAGGTCTATGATATCATCATAATTTGAGATTTATTAGTTTATTTGTTTATTATTAATTTTAATAATCATAAATACAAACGATATTAAATCGTAATCTGAATATAACGTCATTGATGTTGTCTAACTTGTACCATTTATAAGTTACCTAATTCATTTTGAATATTTTATAGCTTTTACAATCAATTTTTAAGGTTAACTGAATTAAGGCAAATACCTAGATAACTACTGTATAACAATACGATCAATCGACCGGCCGAGTTCTAAGTATTCAGTAAATATTTTTATATTATATAATATAATAGTATAAAATAATATTATTACGCAATATAAATGAGCTCTTTAAAGATTAATTTGATCAATTACTTGCAGCACTTTAGTTTTCGATTACGGTGGTATTAAATGCGTATAGACGTAAATAAATGGCTTCATACGACCTTTAAGTCGGATCATTTAATAAAATGTTATTTATAAATTGTAGTAACGTTAAGCTGTGAAAATTCTAGTAGTCAGAAATGTTTTATTATTGATAAAAAGATGTTTTTTTCTATATCAACACATATTTTTAATACCATATATTTTGGGAAAAACTTTTTTTTAAAGTCATTTTGACAACTATTTCTTCAAAATCAAAATCAAATCGCAATTCAAATTTAATGACATCGATGTTATATGTTATATTTTATATTCTGAGTAGAATTTTGTGTATTGATTTTACAATAATGTGTAATTTGTGTGTGTTTATTTGTTGTGTCCAAAATCACTTTTGGGTATGTTGAATGCTACAAACATCAGCTATGAACTATGAAGATAATTTATTATTCTTTAATAATACTATTTTTTGAATAAATCGAATTAGTTATTTTTTTCTAATTTGAAACTTCAATAACTCATTTTTACCATATATTTATAATAACGTGTATTAGACATACTTGAAGTATTTTTTTAAAATATTAAGACTAATTTTAATCTATTTATAAGCATTTTTTAATTTTCGAATTTAATAAGTTTTTTTCCTATATACCTTGATAAAAAAAAATAATATGCTAAATTGCACAAATGTTTAAATTAAATTAATAATATTTAAATAATTCATCATCACTTATTTTTGTTTTATAAGTATTTGAAGTACACATTTTTGTAAAATGACTTTAAAAAGACAAACATTTGTAAATTATTTTGAATTTAAAAATTCTTAAAATTAAAAATGTGTGTGGCTAAGAATTGAAAATGTGTGAAGTACAGGGTTTTTCATAAGTTGCTATTGTAGCAACCTACAAATGCCTAATACCTACTTACTCAAAATTATTTTATGTTTAACTTTTCTTGCTTAATATTAGGTATTACATGTTTGATTAAAATGTTACAAAGGGTTCGATTTTTATATAAATAATATGTAAACATTTCTATCATATAATGTGAACATATAGATTTTTTATTTTAGTACAAAATAATATGATATATCATTTTATGATGATGATTATAAATATTGCACACATTGACTGCTGTACCTTTGAAATATTCATGGTAAGTAAAATCCTTAATGTACCCATAAGCGATACACACTCTACTGCCTAGAACTTGATTTGACGATATAGTTTTAAAATTTAATAATTCAGAGTTGACCACCGATGCGTTCCATTACCACAGTTAAAGATAGGG
Source organism: Myzus persicae (assembly GCF_001856785.1). Lineage (NCBI taxonomy): Eukaryota > Metazoa > Arthropoda > Insecta > Hemiptera > Aphididae > Myzus > Myzus persicae. Next base: position 276,060 of record NW_019101502.1, on the reverse strand, counting down.
ACATGTATGCATTTAATGAGTGTTAATACCAAAATTCATGTAGTAAAATAATTTTATTAAAACACTCAGCAAAATGAAAATAACAGTTACACAAAGTTGTGTAGGTAATGTATATTATTATAGTGTCATGGTTCACCGGTTAAAATCTTGTCTATTTAATAATACACAAACAAACGATTTCCATTAACGCTTATTTTTACTGTCGGTTATAATTAAATTTCCTTTATAATACTTATAATTCGATGTGGTTGGTAAAGGTATTACGCCGGAAAAACATGTTAACTCCCCTCTTCCTATATACCATTGTTAAGTTTTGTTGTTATATTATTATGGCAGACAAGTAATGGTGGATGGTTGGACTTAGTATTATACTATATATTTGAATCTATATATACTATTATGGTCTATGGATAAGTAAAGAATACAATTATTAGCGTGTTACGCCCTGACGGTCCATCGTATTTCACTGTTATATAAATATTATAGCTCCTATGTTATGTACTTAATATTTTATCGAAAATGACTGCAATAACTTAACAACTAATTTTTGGAATTAATTTAGTGCATACTAGATTAATTTGGAACGTTATTTATATTAAGAACAAATATAATTTATAATGTACTATTAACAATACATTAAAATATATTGTTACATCTGTATTCAATATTTCTTCCTTACTTATCAATGACACATTTGTTAATTGTTTGGAAAAATGATACTATCAGTTAATGGTTTCAAAATAATGAGTGTATTACGAGTATTTTATTTATTTTTGTGTCTGTTTGCTTTTCGGGGCTAAAAAGAAATTTTTCAGCCTTAAACATTGAAGTTGGTTTCGGGTAAAAAATGTATTCTAGTTGGTTCCTTAGGAGATAAAACTACCACTAATTTTCAAAGTATTTTAAGATTCAAGATAAAAAATAAACCCTTATCACTATTAAGACCTTAACTAATTTATAAGTTTTTGACAAAACTAATTTTGTTATAAATCAATATATTTAACCGTATATACTTTACTACTACCAAAGTGCAATCATTCAATTGAATGTTAGGATTATCCAGACACATAATATTATGATTAAATAAATATTTTAACTATTTTTGAGTTATTATTATAACCATTTTAAGTTGTTAATTGTTTTTAATATTTTATTTTAATACAATTTGAAAACTGATTTCTACATCAAATTATTATTTTTCTATCGTTATAAATGTATAAGGTACTCTACTTGTGACCTCCCTTGTTATTTTGAAAATATTTTTTATTTTTGATATTTTGATGACATTGCAAAACAAAATTTTTGAAACAATTGTTTGTTGTTATCATTTTAGATTCTGAGCGGTTAGGTGCATTTGTTGATTTTACAACGATGTGTGAACTTTTTTTTGTTTATTTTTTCTGTATAGTCAAAAGTAGTCAAAGTAGTCGAAATAATGCTTCAATATTCAACTTCAGTATCTTTTCCTGTGGTAAAGTGAATCTAGTTGGTGCATAAGAGAGGTCAAAATTAAAAATTACAAATTACAAATAAATTTCAACGGGCCTTACAGGCTTCTGGGCTCCTATATTCAAGGTCTATCAGCTTATCCCCCCTTGTGGGGGCACTGTACCTACCTACTAAATTAGTACTTAAGTAATATCATAGGCTGATAGACCACCTTAACTCAGAATCGTTTTCGGTATACAAATATTTTATATCATTGAATTCAAATTGAACACCATCCATTCCAGTGACCCATTTGTAACCTACTGTACAGCAGAGTGATATCCACCTAACCGTTTTGTGTTTCATACTTCAAAGAAAAATATTTTTTCGGAGTATTTTGACAAAAAAATTGGCTTTTTAACTTGTAGCTTATCATCAGTAATGACTAATAAGAGTAGGTATTTAAAGTTTAAATTAGTGGAGTAGATTGCCACAGTGGTTCCCCGCATAACTCTACTCATCTAAACTCTAAATACCCACTATTATAACTGATACAGTTCTTGTTTGATGAGTGTAATCACTTAAATGGATCAATTTGTACATTAAAAATATTGATATAAGACTATTAAAAATAAAAATAAATTATATTAAATTGCAAAGTTTGATATTTTTCTATGAAATGGTATTTAATATTTTTCTTACGACCTTGATCCAGGGAAATATTTTTACAGCCTCCCCCCACAACAATTTTTCTGGTTTCGTCATTTGTGGATAGTCATATAGATGATTTTTTTTTATTTATATTTTTATTGCATACAATATGATGTAGGAATGTATTAATATTATGTTAAACTTACTTAATTTCGAGTAAAATACAAATCAATTATAAAATTTGATACATTATCGTAAATGAGCTGTGTTTTGCTACCACTTCACTTAAACAGTATGTTTCTGAATAAGATAATCGATAAAGACATTTATTATACATATTGTGGACTATAGATGTTTTAAATATTTGCGTGACGCTTGTGACCTATTGATGGTCATTTAACAAAAAAAAAATCAACCAACAAGTGGCGTTCTGCGTATACTATCATATAATAGAATATTGATTAAATAATTTGTTTATGTAATACATGGATAGACTTTTAGCTGGCCTCACGTAATCATTTGACATTTTATTGATACTAAAAAATAACCAAACCAAATATTTTGGAATAAATGACACATATAATACTGGCATCTAGCTAGGTATATAATATAATAAGTGCACATAATATATTTACAGTATTTACATTATGTATGTATTATACACATATAAATATATGCATTCAGACGTTGTTGAAGCTAAAGTTAATTAGTTAATTATAAACTATTTCAATGTTATACTATTATTATACTTTTACACATCACCCTACATACTCTTAATTTGAATGTTTTAAGTTTCCTGGTCTCACTTGTATAATAATATACAAGTATGATATGTTTACAGAGTGTCTATTGTGTATAATAAAGTGTTCCACTATTTTTCTTTGAGAAAAAAACTATTCACCAGTGAACGTTACATTATGCAGCCTATGCAGGTGTTTCTTGGTTAAATGATAGGGAGGAGTAAATCGGATCTTGTCATTCGCATCCCCCAGTTTTTTTACTTTTATAATTTAGTGATTACCCTAGTATTTCTTCAAAGTTTTTTGTGAATCTCGTATTTGTTATCAGCTTGCGTGTGTTGTGGGTGTCGGTGAATCAATAGCTTTCCCATATGGCCATATTCAATAAATGTTACATACTTATATTTTATTGTACTAACTGCAGATTATTATTATTTTTTTCTTCAGTTGTTGCGTAGTATATTAATATTCAGTTCTTGAGTACCTTATTCATTTTCTACAACTAGAACTTAATACAAAGTTTTTAATATCATGGTAATTTTTTGTTTACTCAGAATACGACCAGTTCCACATCGAAACACTGGCTTCGTGCAACCACGCGTTGACTGTTTGTGAATCGTCGCCTGATTGCCGACGAATATTCGATGACTTCAAGAACAACTGTAAAGTGACCAAAGACAATACATGCGAGACTAATAAACCGTAAGTCTTTATTGAACATAATATAACGTTATTTCTATATATTTACCAGGTGAATATTTGTTTTTACAGTGAGCATTCAATATAGTAGTATATACTAGTATAGTTGTAGTACGTATATTGTTCACTGTTCTATTATGTTCCCATCTGTTTATAAAACAGTGCCATATATTAATATTAACTAAAAGAATGATATGAATATTCGATACTTGATGGTAGTTATATATTATAAATATTTAAAAATAAGTATTCTAAATGTTGAATAATTAAATTTAAGTTATTGGTTTACGTTAAATAAATTAAAACCTAAAAAACCATCGTTATATAATTATATGTCCCTAATTAGTACGAGCATCATACAATTGAAAATATATTAAAATAGATAGTTCTAAAACGATGTAAAAAGATAGTGCTTCTTGTATACTATATTGTATTCAACTTACCTGTATGTTACTCGAAATGCACATACAATTCAGTGAATGCATAATAATATAATATAATAACTGTTAATAGTGTTGTAGTAAGTTAATACCTACATGTAGAATAACTATTCGTTTCAGACTTTAGTTAATAATTATTGATAAAAAAAAATAGTAAAGCTACATGCGCTACCTGTATTAATAAATACAGTTATTTTATAAAATAATATAATACGCATTTAAAGTATTCAACATATTTCATATTTTGCTTTTGTATTCGCTTTCATAAACTGTAGGTACCTACATATTATGTATAAACTGGCCGTCATTTTTATTATAGTTGTTATGTATCTATATATATATATATAATATATTATAATAATGAATGTTCCATGCACAATTACAATATGCTACTAGAAAGATTACTGTTTGTGTATAAAATAAACATAAGTATATAGTATATATTATATTCTGTAGGTATATTATGCAACATGCATTGATAAAGTCACCTTGTTATTATAAAGTTAACATATATATCATATATATATATACCTAATTAGTAGTTATTTTATAAAATAATTAAAAATTAGTTATTATATATTATTAAAAAATATAGCGTGTGGGACTCTGTTAGAGATTTTAGTCACAATAATGATGATCGGTATAAAATATTTGATGATTTTAGAACAGCTAAAATACTACAATAGTAATAACTAATAAGACTGTCTAGTTTGTGCTAAAGTTAGTTGAGAATCAAGTGAAAAGGTCAACTGTTAATTTTTGTTGGGAGTACATATTTGTTTAGAGGAATTGATTGAGGTCAACATATAACATAAACAGTACATTTATAAGACCTGGTAATGGCTGAGAATGTGACAGCAGTTTATTCGATTTAATTTAATATTATGTTAGATAATAGAACAAAAACGATCTTTTTACAAGTGCAGCAGTCTTAACTGATAATAGTAAAGAAACAATACGAGTAGGCGAGGTAAGTGTATACATTTGTATACATTTATAGGTACATATAAACACATCTTAAACTGATATTATGGCTTATAGATAACTGAAATAGTTATATAGTATAGTGCTATTATTATAATATTGCATAAAAAATTAAAAAAGTATCCATTTATTGTATTATTGCAGCGGTTCCCAAACTTTTTCCCATCGTGGCACATTATTATTAGTTTTTATAAGTCACGGCACACTTTGGATAAATATTATATACTTATCGAATAATAGGTATATAATGATGTCGGGTATGATTATCATTATTATTATCGTTTTATATATCACAGAATATCATAGAACTAGAATTGAACTATTATGCAAACAACATCAAGCACACGTTTCACACTAAAATTTATAATTATATCTTTTTATTTGTAAATTTAAAGTTAATTTTTGTATTAATTATTTTAATTTTTATTATACATTTTAATATTTTGAAAAAATCATTTTATGTTTTTTTATAAAAAAAAAGTTCAAATTGTCGCGGCACACCTTTCAAATTTCACGGCACACTAGTGTGCCGCGGCACATCCTTTGGGAAACACTGTATTATTGTGTCATAATTGTATGTACCAGTAAATAATATTTTGTTAACAGTAGCTGACAATGACTTATCTTAATTTCGAGTATATTATAATCTCAGAATTATGAATAAACATATTGTATAAACATGATTTGGGTTTAAATTGTATATGATTTATTATAAATGTCAGTGAATTACGTATGTGTAAATTGTATGAGAAGTATCGATCTTAACTTATGAATGGTTTAATTCTCATTTCTTATAACTACTGTATACTGCATACTGTATATATGCACACCATATATTATAGAAATTACCAATATATTGAACTAAATATTACCTAAATTAAATATATTAAACAACTATTCATCGGGAAATTGTTACTTAGTAATTGTATGTTTTATAGTTGTTGTAGTTCTATTATACTATTTTGATGATTTGATATTATGGTGATATGTAGACTATGCAGTGTAGACGTAGTGATATTATTTTAAATGACAACTATTTATTGCAATTTAATTTATACACAATTCTTTATTTTATAACGTATTTTCGATTTTTTTTTAAGAGACCTGCCACACTGCGGTATTTTCGTCGTCGTGTCCGAACAATTTTACATTACCGTCCATAAACAGCTATTTTTAAATCGACTGAGCTATACTAATCGGTTAACTCAAATATCTTAGTGTTTCCGGGTTCTTCTAACTAATATTAGCTATATATTACATCCATATTCACTATTCATACACGAATTATAAGATAGCGTTTGCAAATTATGTTCAGATTCTTTGTTTAAACTAGTTTAGAGTGTAAAAATTATAACTGACAAATTGAATTGCCTAACAACTATATTATTATAATATGTTGTAAACATTGTTCTTATCAATCTAATTTTGTTTATATGTTGGTACAATTCACGATCTTCATAACATTATAATATATTATAAATTAAAAAATTGTAAAATGTCTTAAATATGCATTTATTTTTATGAAACGCAATATTGTTATAATATTAAATGTTTAATATCAATAGTTTAAACTTAATATTTCTTTTTAGGGATATTCTTCTTGTAATGTAATGATGAGTAGCTATTACTTTCTTTGTCATAAATACCAAATTGACCAATACTACGAACAAGTTTATTTATTCATAGTTATATTCTATTGTATAGAATACAAATCGATGTTATAACAATGCAAATTACTAAGCCACTTTTAACAGTGACCAATAATTATAACCCAAATATAATGTCACTGGTTTGTAGTTAGTGTATAATTATAAGAACATCAGATACAGATTCAATGAAAGACGTATGATTGGTGCTCGAGAAAACATTAATAATGCTACTATAATACATAATATTAGGTACCTATTATATATTTTTTTGTTATATTGTTTAATAGTTTAAACATAGAGCACTACAAGCCACCCCTTGTTTATTATTTTAAAATATATAGGTAGAATAGAACAAATCAAAACTATAATGCAGTCGTTTTTAATGAACCTGGTTAGCATGCGCGTGAAACCCTCGTTTTCAGAATCTTTTTTATTTACCCTGGAGTGTAGCAGCGTACGTAGATGTAATTCCTTTTGTGATATTTCTATCAACTATTATTTATATTTATAGTTACTATAATTATGTTTATAATATTTGATAGTATGGTATTCTATAGGTATTATACAGGTAATACAAATAATTATTTGGTGGCGTGATTTGTATTTATAGCCACCTACATGTTATTTTGTTATTTTAATAATATATATATAATGTCCAGTGGCATTCTTTGGTTAGCTGCTGCAATGCCCATCGGTATGTTATTACAGTTGTATTCATGCAAAACAATTCAAACTGTCTGTTATAAAAACGATGAGAATATTATAAGATAATTAAATGTGATTTCTGGCATTATTGTAGTGTATATTATATTTAACAAACCAACGTTGTACGTATAAAGTATACAATATAAACATGAGCAAAATATACTATGCATAACTTGACCCAATATTCACAACATAATGCTCTAAAAGTGCATTTGTTATTACAATATCATACATTCGAATATGTATAAATTTACACCGATATTAATAATAATGATATACCTACCATAAAATGCCATTTTTTTTTTTTAATGCTAAGGTTTTTTAAATGGACATTTTTGGGACCTTTTCTTACAAATCTGCTTATTATAATAATGTTATGCATGTATTTGTTTTATATTATTAAAATATTATAACTATATGATAATAATTAGGTACATAGTTCCTTACTTAATTTTTTTGGGTTAAAACAAGAGTTCAATAATGGATGGCATCACAAAATTTGAATCTAATACAAAAATGCATTAACTCGGAACTGTGTGATAATAATGTGCCACTTTGTATAATTTCAAAGTCGTGTTATCCTTGAATCTATGATAGAATTGCATTTAGAATTATGGTTGAACTGTCGAATAACCCTGCACAATTTTAAAATTCGCCACTAAAAATATTTTTATACTTACCAAACTATAATCGAAAATTAATTTAAAGTTCTGAGTACAATTAAAAAAATCTTTTAGTATTGTCAGAAAATTTAAAATTATACTTATTTGCGTTTACTTTATATTAATTCTTCAGAAATTCCAGAAAAAACTTTGTTTATTTTCTTGTTACTTAAAAATAATATTCCTTGACACTAGAAAGTTTGATAAAATGTTTATTTTAATATTTAATAGAATTTATATTAACAGTCTTCAGCCAAGTATATTTTTTGTAAGATTAAAAATTATTATCTTTCTGCAACAGTTTATATATATTTTTTTTTTTTTTTTTTTTTTGATCTTAAGCTTCGGCAACTGAGGCCATTAGCTGTAGTAGGATTTGTATTGTAGGTTTGTTTGTATTGTATATTTTTGGGACGGTAGGGGGGAACACGTGTGTGTTTGTTTTTGGCAGAATTTCGAATGGGGCACCCGTAGGTTTCTGCCATGCCCCGGGGGTGGGGGATGGCTGCACTTGTTCTCCGGTCACCGCGACTTGTCCGGAGAAAAATGCCGCCCGGTAGCCGAGGATCGAACCGCGACCGGCTGCGTCGCAGCGGACGCGTCAGACCACTCGGTCACCTCATCCCCCACAGTTTATATATTGTGAACTTTGAATTCTTAATATTATAACATTGCCTTTTCCGATGCATTTAGTTTCAATATTTTATTGCGAGTATATGTTTTGTAAAAAAAATGATCTCACAAATATTTTAAGAATGATACATTTCCCACCTAACCAACCTCATATTTAAAATATATATGTGGTAATCTAAGCTTAGCTTAAAACTGTTTCTAAAATTATAACCCAAACTTGACAGTAGGAAATAGATGTGCTGTTAGTTTTTTTATTATAGTGAATAACCTATTTTCAAACTTTTAGTTAAGAACATTATCTGTATTCTCTATATCGGGTTTTCACGTAATTGAAGCTTGAAGTGAATTATGAGCATTTTAAAATATTAATATATTACATACTCAAAACTCAAGGGTTTCTTGTAACGATTCTGGGCTATAGGTCACGGACTATTGTCTTAAATTATACGGAATAAAGGCTAAAGATCAAACTTTTAAATTAATTATTTCGTCGTACATAAGCATACCTATTAGTATATAGGGCATAAACTGTATATAACTGCAGGAACCAGTCGGGCTTGCACTTGTTGTCGAACCGAAAGTCGTTCAGGCTTACGATCACCGTTACAGAACAGGAAGCATTTCTGCTTAAAACGGGCTTCGCGTTTTCTCACAGCTTATGATTTGTACATAATAAAAAAAATAAACATTATCTTCATCAAAATTTTACCTCGAAAGAGCATTAGTTGAAAATTAAAATCTATTTTTACAAGTGTTTTATATAATCCAATAATTTTAGATGTACCTACAAACAAACGTTGATTTGCTTATAAGCTATTAAAATTCTAAATATTATAGAATTTAAATAGACCAATGATTGAAACAGTGTAAATATCGAGTAGAAATGGTGAAAAGTTTGGTTAGTGTTATCGCTGTGGCAGAGTACATGGAATTTAATTCAATTGAATCAGTCAGCAACCGACAGTCGAATTCTTCCACGACTGTCCTAGCTCATGGTGGTACACAATGTATAAACATACGAACACACAACAAAATAAAGTTTAAAATTGTGTATTTACCAGGAAATATTTATGTAATAAAATATTACATAAATTAAGATCATGTGCTTTTAAAGTGCATCAGACACATTTTATCAGCAAAGTCGGTAAATTGCACAGAACGCAAAATATGTGTTTGAGGTAAGTTTCTGGCAGTAAAAAAAACACATAGTATTATTTTACAAATTTGCGATGGACGCATCGCCGCGGCTAACGGTTACAAGATAAGGACAAAGATGCTGAGGACGGCAGTCTTGAGCGTGGTGACGATCCACACCACGACACCGGTTATGCTGATGAACGCGTGGTACGCGGGCCAGTAAACGGTGAACAAGACGAACACGTTCAATGTGAACAGGACGGCTGCCTGGAGGCACAGATGGATGCAGGGAATCGCGCAGTCGACCTTCAGCGTTCGGGACCAGCGGCCGGAGATGAACTGCGCTGACCACAGGGCGATGACGATGGTGCTGAGCATGATCATGGCTATGGCGGCCGCGGCCTGCCGGGCTTTGAGCATCATGTACAGGAAAACATCGACGAACGGATTCGTCTGGCCACCGCTACCGCTTCCACCGCAACAGCTGTTGGACGGCGGGGCCCCCGAGTTGACGGCCATCAGCCAATCGTCGAATTCGTCGGTCGGCAACGGCGGATCGTTAAAGTGGCCGACCCAGTAGCACGCGTCGCGAGCCTTGCGCAGGTACTTTTGGATTTTTGACGGTGATCGAGTTTTGCACGGTTTCATCGGTATGCATGTCATACTAGTTTATTTCCAAAATTATTTTTATTGAGACAACACAAGAGATTAAAAAGTGAAATTATTTCACGCACAAGTCGAAATGATTGATATTTTAAGGCCTACCGATCGTCGAGGCAATCGGGTTGCCCACCAACACGATACATAAAATAAACACAACACGAATTTCAAACTATGAATAAACTCATAAAATACTCAACAGTGCCTCTCCACTATATACCCCTCAGCTACGTACATGTTTAGAGTTTTGACGCCGAGTTAAAGCCTCTATATTGCTCCTCCCCACTATCCGGTCAATGGGTCATCCCGACAAAATAAATCACTGGACATTATTTGGACATAAAAAGTTTGAATGAACTCAAAGATTGGTACATAATATTGTCACATAGAAAACATTCTGGGTTTTTCGCTATTGACTACAGAAGCTGCACCACTGAGTTTCATTATTTTGACATTCATTTTTAATGTGATATTATTACTTTACAATATTAAAATGTTTATGAAATTCTCAGATTATATCAATCAAAGTTTAAAATTAAACGTACAATAATAAACTATAATTAACTAGTTATGAATTATGTTCAATAAATGCAAATAGATAATTTTGATTTTCAAGTGATTTAGCAGTCATTTTACATTATCTTTGACAATAGGTAACAATAATATATAACCAAGCATGATACTAAAAATGAAATAATATTTTATTAATAAAATAATATTGATTATTCCAAAAAATATCGATGTGACGAAAAGTGTTCTTTGATTTGATTGCTGAATGGTAATGTGGCCGATGATTTTAGATTGTTGACAATAGTATACTGCTACCATTAAACACATACAAAATAATTTGAAACCCACGGTGATTGTTCTTTTTTAAGAGAAAAAAAACAATAGTTTTTTTTTTTTTTTAAATAGCGTTTATTGAAAATTTACAATCTATACAAGTTATGTACAATGAGTAAATTGGTGGAGGGGTGACAATGATAGGGCAGTGAAGGGAAGCTCACAGTTGAGCTACCTTTTAGTGAGTCATAAATGTAATTAAGTAAGTAAAAAAAAAAAATAGTTATAAAATGTTTTATTATAAGATAATCAATAATTTGATGATGAGAAATTATCGGTTTTCAAAATTACTCAACAAAAAGTTGCAACTCAATAAAAAAAATGATGGACGAAAAATAAATATTGAATATTTTATTTTTAAATGCCATAAATATTTATGTAAGCCGATGAAATCGTCCAATTAAAGAGTTTGAAAGCGGTAATTTTCTGGCTCTGTCCAAAGTGTATTCATTATATTTATTATTGCTATCTCCTATTAGTATATTTAATATGTTTGCATTAGACGTTCAAATTTGAATTACTCCACTACGGGTTATTCAAATGAATTACTTGGCACTAGTTCAAACTTATTTCATACTTAATTACGAAAACTTTTCATGGGATGGATAGAATTTTTTGCTTTATATTATATTTATTGAAGATAAATTAGCATCTATAATGTAGTTTTTCTATAATTAAGTCGAAGTAGATGACATAGACATACCTACTTTTTGTATAGTTAATATACACAGATTTTCAGCTTATATATCTCACAATATTCGAATGAAGTTTTATCGTTGTATATTCTTAATGAATTACTCAGTGTTGGACTTAATTTATCCCTTTTTATTGAATTTAGAACATTACAATAAAACATTAGATTCATTAAAGTAAAATTATTCGTTTGCTTTTGTTACAAAGTTTTGCACAAAGCTCAATTCAAAAATAGGTATACCTGTATACATGTATATTGTATAATATATAAGATGCATTAAAAATTTTAAATTAAATTTTTCAAGAAATTCAATAGTGCAGCTTTTTTTCTTTTTAAATAATCTTATTATATTATAGTGTCGTAAATTGAATACTCACTCGAAAAGTTTCATTGTACAAACTTTAAGGCCAGGGAGTTTTAAGGTTTTATTTTTTTTATATAATATGCGTTTTCGGCCAAAGGTTTCCCTTCAAGTGTAACATAACCTTCGGATATTTAATTTGGCTGAACACAAAACGAAACACAATCCATGAATTTTTTAGACCTGTTTATTACATAATATAGTTGAAAACTCCCAAGGATCGCGTCGTATATATTATTTGGGATAGGTACCTAAATGTTCAACCGACCACGCATGGAATTAACATTTATTGTATTATTTTTACTGAGTGGTTATTGTATTGTGTAAATATCAAAACAACATTTAAGAAACGAGAAATGTTCAAATTATTATTTTTCTTCTGTATATTATTAAATAAAGTGTATAATAATATTTTAATAATATTATTAAAAAGAAGTCCGCTTAGTGATAGGTGGTGCATATTTTTCATATTTTTCATTTTTCACTGATGCCGTTATTAAAATACGAGTTAAAGAACTTGACGTATGTAGATTGTTGGCAGACACGTAAATAGTGGAGAGGGGTAGCTGGTAGGTTCAAAACGTATATATTTTGGTATTTCAAAAAAACCTTGTGTTTGAAATTTGAAGTCCTCTTCATGTATGAACAACTTTTGCATTTATATTTTATTTGAGAATATAAATTGTATATGAGTGACCATAATATGATAATATATAATAGAATATAATCGTTTCTAGCAAAATATAAATCACTATCATAGTGTCGCAAATTTTGCGTGATCTATGTAATAATATACTTATGGATTTTGCACTATCGAGCTCAATAGATATTTCTGCAGGACTATAAAATGTTTAATTGATTTAAACGTTTATTTCAATAACTGTGTCTATTTAAAAATTTTTTTAAAATTATTGTTGCTTAGTGATTTATTTTACATATTGTTTTGGTTTTCCACGATTTAAATTAAATTAAATTAAATATAATGCTCCATCAATTTTGTTTTTTTAAATTACTGTGAAAAATCAAAAATGTTTTTGAAATTCGAATTGTATTAGATTAATATTAAAATACTTTTAGTTAGAGTGTATGGGAATAATAAATAATAATAAATTGTGTTTTACTGTTGAAAAAAATAATCTTTTTAATTCTATAAACTGTCCGTAACCTAGTAACAATAGTCCGAGAATTAACACAAGTATTAAAGAAATATTTTTTTTAATGTTTGTTTTAAGTGCAACGATTTTTTGTAGAATCTTAATAATAGAATTCCTTATAACGTTCAATGTGAATAATAGTAAGTAGGTACTTGAATAATGGCCTGCGTTTAACTGTTAAGTCATAATTTTTTGTTTTTCGCTTGTTCTTATAAATATTTGTATGGACTTTTTTATATGATACAAGTAAATGATTTAAAAATGTAAAAGTCACTTAGTGAAAATCGGGTGCAAATAAAAATACAAAAACATTAAAAAAATATACTTTTATACCTACATCATTCATATGAATCGTACCATAGTCGCTATACTATGCATATTATAATATTTATGAAAATAAAACACGCTGAACATTGATAAGAAATAGCTAAATTTTAGCATGATGAGTTTGTAAAACTTCCATTAAAATATAGAATCCCATCTTTCAATCAAGTTTGTTATACTTTTAACTGATCCATCCCTCAGTAAGGATTATTTGGGACTCGTAAAATGTTTCTGGTAGATAAGGTCAGTATAATTAACTGAATTAGTGGTGTAGCAGTTAATTGTTAAAAATAATTTTGTGAATCTGATTTATTGAATTTTTAATAAATACAAAATATTTAGTTGCAGAACACATATTATTTTTGGATGAAAAATAAAAAGTATTTCAAATCCTTAGTGTATGAAATGTGCGAAGTGTGGACTCATGTCAAATTGTACACTAACCATTTGTTATAATCTTTTGTTATACTTTTAGTACCTGGCAGTACATTTTACTTTGGAAAATATTTTTTCAATCGATCATTAGCAAATCAACTAATCAATCATTTCTAACTCCCACTCATTTCACTGATATTGGTAGGAAATAGTGGAATCCGCTGACGCGTCCATGTTGCAGATAACGGTACACTGACGTTTTAAACGTGACAGTAATTATTATTGATAAAGTCGAGTGAATGTCTATGTGTGTATATGCAGCACCAATAGTTCCTAATTCTTCCTTGGTATATAATATATATATACCCGATTTACACTAAGGGACCTATATATTGCAATCCCGTAAATCGTAATATAGTTTCATTCCGGTCGGACTGCTCGTTCCGTTACACCGGAGCAAATCATTACATATCAGGGTCGACAGTTTGAAAGTTATCCCTCCGGAACGCTTATTACTAATAATCGAAACCCTGGCCGTTTTTGTGCCAATTCTATATTAATATAGTACATTTTGTCAAAAAAGAAATTATCTATAGGAAGGTATTTTTTTTTTTATTTTTGGATATTATATCATTATGTTTTATACAAGTTGCTTTTTTTGTACATTTTCTAAGTGAAATATGTATTTGTACATACATTTAAGTCATTCCAACACAATATTTTTGAGAAACTAATTATAATTCTTTCAATTTTTTAGATTTTTCTTTTTTAAATAATACAAACACTTAGGCAAAATATAAAGGTATGAATATCTAATTTAATATGTCTAATACATCGTATTGGGAAATTAGGACAAGCTAATTATACTAATTTGCTAGAAGTTGTATGGATACATATAACTAGTATAATAAATTTATTTTTCTTTCCATTTTTAAAGACTTAGGAGTTATTTTTATCTGGTATGGTAAAAAATGTTCTTGCTTATGTATATTTATATTAGCACAATGTATTAATGTTGCCAAGTTATATGGGTAGAAAAACTCTATAAAATATACATTTTTCAATTATTGTATTAATATTTTATAATTCATACCCATTGTTTTAAAGTAATTAAATTATTGTAAATCTTCAGGTTTTATTTTCTTTCCGTGATTAATATAATACTTCATACAAATTTCATAAGTGTTAAATAATTGCAAAAACAATAATTATAAATTTGAATTGTATAATGTTTTTAGATTTCTTACTGCGAAATATCAGAGACGATTTTAAGTTAAATTTTTGCCCAAATTATCATAAATCTAAAATTTTCATAAAACAATTTTTTACTTTATAATTGTAAAAATAGAAAATTATAAAACAGTTTAAACCAAAAACTATTAGATTTTATGAATTTTTTTTTTTGTATAAGAATCAATTCACAACATGGTCAATGTCATCTACGCAAGGTTCAGTAAAGTTGCCTAATCTCAATCTTTACTCAAAATGTACATGGTTTCGCTTGTCATAAAATGTAATATAATATAATTGGGTGTACTACCAATCAATCAATGGCATATACAAAGGATGATAATCATAGTTAGATCCTCTTTCTTAGTTTTTTTTTTTCAAAGGAATTGTATAAAATAAAACGTATGTTTAAAATATTTTTTTTTTTAAGTTTAAAAATACAGTATTCTTAAAATTCATAAAATAATTTAGTTATATAATTTAGTGTAATTTAGCAATTAATTTTTAAATATGTGTTATAATACTTAGAGTCAATATATGAATTTAATTTTGTGCAACAAGTAATATATTTTACACAATATATAGACAGCACTACAGTAGATATAATCACCGATGTAATCATCATATGCTATGCCCAGCACATTTGATGATAAAAAATACGATAGCATGTTTTTTAATTATATTACTGCTAAAAAAGTAATAGGATATAGTTTTAAAACATTTTTTTTTCAAAAATGAGTTTTGTCATTTTATTTATACCTATGTATTTAATTTGAAATACATTGTAGTAAAATATAGAGCGTACCTATATGTTTTATAAAAAAGAATCGATAATCTTATATTTGTATAATATACCTGAGAAATATAAAATGTATATTTTACGAGGCACCCGTCATGCACTCCCATATCTGTGTCCTTCTTAGCTTTTCAGGTGGAAATTAACAGTAAACTTTATAGATACTACTTAGTACTTACCATGCATATAATTATGATGAAAAAATATGTCATTGAGTTTTTATGAAAATATTTTTTCGGACCAAAATTTCTGTCAAAAGATCGTATAATGGATTTGTTACACCTTTAAAAATATATTCTGACATAAACTTTTACCTCCGTGTTTACCTGACTATAAAATTCTATAGATTGGTTTGAAAATACAGAAAAGTTGGTTTGTTGATTGTAATTTATTAGTCATAGTTGATCACTAGACATGGGATTATAGTTATAAAACGTTATACAAATAGCATGCATAAAGTGAAACCACTTTAAATTAATATTACACTATACAAATTTACTTAAAATGTATTATAATTTATAATTGGCAAATAGTAAAGCATATTATTTTAAACTTCGATATTATAGATTTATCTTTTGATATAATATAATATTTTGTTATGCCATTGTGAAAATTACTGTGACAAACTCATTGATGACTTCGAACTTTGAAATTTCTAAAATAAACATAAAACGTAATATAAAACTGTCACGTTGTACGATACTGGTGGTGGTTTGGCCCTGATGTGTTTTTCAGTGATTATAATAATTACGTGATACACTCAATATATTATGTCTCTTTATGGTAAATCAGACTGAACATCACAGTGCAATAACCAGTGAGAACCAAAATATAACCTACTATAATACGCTATGTAATATTATGGTTATCAATGAATAACCGGTGGTACATTTTCCTAGCTACCAAACTTCAGCAGGTTTCCAATTGTTTTTTACACGATAGTATGTATTATGGATATACTTACTTTATATATTTTGTTTTCATTAATATTAACTCTCACATGACTAAGACTCTATAGTTAGTATCACAGATAAGCCGCAGGCCTGCAGTTCACGTAGTAATATTAAAATATACAAGCTCACTTGTACATTTAATTTACATAACTTATTTGTATTCTTCATTCTATGCTCAGTGACGTACGCGTTTCATAGTTATGATATATAATAAGTTACATTACATTATACAGCGACTTGGTATCAATAACTGACGCAGACATTGAATTATTAATTAATTTCATTATAACCCTAACACCTTTGGGTAATCTCGGATTTCCGGGGTCGTGTAGAAATAAATAATCAGATCATTTTGTCGCACGCATTCTGTGTAGTGATGAAGGGCTTTCGCTTCATGTTAAGTACACACGAGATCATTCATATTTTTATTTTGGGTTTGCACTCTCTACTAATTATTCATATTGTGCGATCAAAGTAACTTATGAAAACGGCATATTTGTAAAATATTGAATACAATTTTTTTTAGAATTCGATTCTGATTTAAACAATTGCTTTGAAGTGTTTAACTTACGCTTTAAAGCTACTTGGTGGGAAGATTTATCTGTATGTTCTGATAACTGAGACTTTTTAATGCGTGGTTTATTCTTGTAGTCTAGATCTTATTGCATTTTTTCTATCGGTAGTAATATGCAAGAAGATCTAGTCTACAATAATGCTACTAAAATACTATGTCTTTGAAATGTGAATATCTAATTTCCTGTGTACTATATGATTACATTCCTTTATGTCCTTTATATTATCCATCCTTGTACCTAAATATTATTAATCTCGTAAATGCAATTTAAAATACCTACAATAAAATGATAATTTATCATTTCGTTTTCATCATATCCTTGAGACGATTTAATATGAAAAATTATTAGTCTGCATTATTATTTATAATATAATAATAATAATAATAGTTAATTACAAATAGTTTTGAACAAAAATAAAAACATCAGTACTATATATTATTATGTCTGTAATTTTATTAGCTTAAAAGTAACTCTAATATTGTGCAGGGGATACAATTAAAACGCTTCGATTTACTATCCCTAGTTATTACTTATTAGGTACTTGATTTTTTTGATTTCTTTATGGCTATATACACGGTGATCCATTTAAGATGGTATACTAATTATATCAAAAAGTATTAACTCTTTTTGAATTTTTTAGATTTATACTTTTATAAAACTGAATAATATTAAAAAAATTTTCCCCGTATTATATTAATTGGTGAAAACACTATCATCTTCTGATTTTCAAATAGGAACATATAATATGATAGAAAGGTCATAAATTGATAAAACCATTTTATTTATAAATATTAGCATTTAAATTTTTATTTTGACTTATTTTGCTTGTGAGATACAGCTCCTCAAGGTTTGGTGGTGTAAAGAGGTGTCGATTATACTATTTATTCATTTTTAAATACTATGAGCTATCAGTGGTGAATTCGATACCATTCAATCCAAGGTAACAATTAATAAGTGGTAACTATATTGTACTTTGAACATAAATAATTTATTAGCCTATCGACTAATTAGACATACCGAATAACGACGAATAGTTAGTAGAAAACTGGTTATTTGGATTAACTGTATATTTGTAGTACTACTGACTAAAACACCTCCTTAAATCAACAAACTTTAAGAAACTGTAGCTCACATACTGAAAAGCGGAAAATAAAAATTTTTAAAGCGAAAATTCACAAAAACAAATAGTTTTATCAAATTATGACCTTTTTACTATATAAGCCCATTTGAAAATCAAAATTTGATAGTGGTTTCACCGATAAATATAATAGTGAAAAAATTTAAATATGATACAGTCACAGAAAAGCAAAATCTAAAACTTTAAAAAAAAATTCAAAAAAGTTAAAACCTTTTGAAATAATTAGTGTTCCCTCTTAAATTAATCACCCTATATGTATATTATATCCTGGATAACACGTTATTATTTATGTGTTTGTGGTGTGATAAAATAATTTTAGTTTCATAGGTCGATTTATAATTAAAGAAAGTTTAACTGTTTTTATTCGCTTTAAAATTTTAAAATTCATGACACAGATAACTTGGCGTTTTCTATAAATATTGAAGTAGGTTTAAATTATAGTCCAACGTATACATTTATTAATACTACTTTTAGGTCCGAAATCCAATTTCGTTTGGTTCAAGTGAAATACACTAGTCTGGTGTTATTACTACGATATCTTAGTGTAAGATATTAGGTAGATATTATACATTACTTATATTCAGGTCAAATCCAGAACCATACAAATGGATGGATGGATTATTGTTTTTTTTTTTTATGAATTCATTTATTTCTTAACTTGTATCAAGTGATTGAAAATTGTTTATATTTTGTCTATTAATAGTATTAAGATAAATAGTTAGACTTGTTATATGAAAATTAACTTCCCAAATGTTTCACGAAATAATATATTTTCCGATGTTTCTGAAGGTAAAAAATGGGGGAATGGATATAAATTATTAAATCTAAGAAACGGTGCGATATTATAAGGAATAATATTGAGCGGAGCAGATACTTGGGTAGGTTAGGTCAAATCCATCAACAACGTTGTACGGAATTTAGCAAGACGTAACATGTACATAAATAAGTACACCACAATATATAGTTATTATTATTAAATGTATGACTATCTGAGTGTCAAGGGTAATCGTTGTTAGATGGAATATTTCGGAGGAGTATCTTTTTGTACATAATTTTATGTGTAATAGTATAAAATAATGCTGTATATAATTAAAACACCGTTCATATCGTGTGAGTTTCGCTCGATGAAAGAAACCGTTTTCTAGTCTCGCATTTGTCAAACTAAAAATATATATTATTCATATAGAATATGATGGGAAACTCCAGCGGACTGCAAACATTAAATCATTATTATGATATGTTACCTATATCCAGTGAATTCCGTTTAATGCGATCACCGGCCAATAGTATAATGCTTCGTGAAATCAAAAAAGGAAAACCACTTTATGTTTAACTGCTTAGGCCCCAGCCCACCATATACCTTTTTTAATGAAATAATCTTAAGGCCATCTGACAAAAATAATGGCACTCCATATCAATAGTTATATTTTAAAAATGCAATTTGCACAAGAATTTATAATTTTAATTTGCAGCATGTATAGGTTATTTTTATACTTAAAATGAAAATTCAGTCATTCACTATTTGGTATTAAGACATATTTTGTTAAACGAATTATATTTTACGTTTTACCCTCGTCAACAATTTTCTAAAATTGAAAAATTTTTTTCGACACAAATTCAGTGTTTACATGTCCACATGCCACCAAAATATATTCCTTAAATAGGTGCCTAATAAAGTATTTTAAAATACAACACCCATAGTCTTTAATTCTAAGCCTAAGTATTTAAGTATTTATAAAATCGGAATTTATAAATGTATCAGTATTTATGTAAATACGTAATATATGAATAAAATGGATGTGAACGAAATTGATAAATCCCGCTGTATATATACTAATATATAGGTACAAACATCATAAATAATACCAGGTGATGACATATATTTATAAATACTAGAACTAGCGCAGAACTTTTAGCAGCTTTATCGGAAATCTTCGACCATAGCCTCATTTTCAGGTACCACCGATCACAACTGAATACAGAATTTTCAAAGGTTAGATTATCTTTAATTAATGCCAATTATAATATAATAATGTTGATAACTATATTATATAAAAATATGAGAACTTCCAATAATTCCCATAATATAACTTGGATACCAATGGCTAATGGCCAATGCCATTGTCAGTTTTTATTTAATAAAACAAATAAAACAATAATATATAATTCTTCTTTATATGTGGGTATACGTATTTTATTTTATTTAATATAATTAACGGTATATTATTATTATATACCTAATACCTATATTGTATTATTGCCGTTACGTCGGTGCTGATTAATTAAATATAGAGTGGTGTCGCATTATGTATTGTTACAGTTATACACTTTTAACTGGTGGTAATAATTAACCAGTAATTGCGTTTGCACACCAAGTGTGTAAAAAAAAAACAAGTTATTTGCGCTAGTCTGCAGATAGGGGGATGAGCGCTGTTTTGAACGTAATATATTCGATTTACATAGTATATTGTATTTCTATTTTGATGTTGTAAAGTTAAAACATTTTTTAAAAATGTCATTTTGATATATAGGGAAGAATGTCACAGGGATTGGTTGCGGTTGAGGAAAACGCCGCTGTTCGGATGCATATGCCCGCAGAATCAAGTCAAAAAACGATGCGATCGAATTTTTTCACTGATAAATGAAAACCCGTGCATCAGTGAGTATTATACATTTTTTTTGTATCGATTGTTTGATAGTATCTATCTTAATTATTACTTTAAGATCTAATCTTAAACAATTATGACTAAGAGAGCTGAATATAACGCCAAACGATAAAACCCATTCTCAGATTAATCTAATGGACTATTGATGCGTTAAGTCCCGTAGCTTAGTGTAACTGCTGAAGTTCAATCAAGGATGGGGGTTATTTAAATACTTAATTATTTTATTACATATAACCTATAGCATTGATTCAAACATCACCAATAAAAAATTCCACAGACTTGAATCCATCCATCACCCCCCCCCTCCCTCAACTATGCTACTAAATCCATCAATTTTATTACTGATAATTTCTGAAATAAAATACATATACATTGGAACACATCACAGTTAGGGCTTAAGTCACTTGAATATAGCAGAAGGACAAGTCCGAGAGAGGTGTTACTAGTTAATATAACTTCAATATCATCAACCGACCATTATACATAAATTCACCATCAATCCGCAGGCATGTGGTATTCTATAATGGGTTTAATGTAATGCAATTTTTGGTTGGTAATGCATTTTTAGAAGTTTTTGAAGATAGGATGTTATGTTCAACTATTTATTATTCCATTTGACAAAGAAAAAACAATATTATATACAGCAGACACCGACATGAAGGCTCTTGAAAGAGAACCATTTTTAAGGGGTTGGGTTTAGATAATATCTCATATTCATCGTGAGTGATGTGTGACTGTGTGCGACTGTGTGCATAGTGACTGATCATTAGTGTGGGTGCGTTCCCTGAACGTTTTATGTTATTAAAGATAAATTACGGATAAGATTCTCGAAAATCCGTAACGTACATACTCGCAGTCACACCTCACTATATGCATATTGCGATCAAAAAAGTTTCAAGACGAAAAGTGAGGAAGAAAAATTCACCTAATACAAAAAACTCGATTTTAATTATGAAAACATATTTGAACTCTATATTCTCTTTTCTAGATTGTGTAGGAAATGAATTTCCAATCTGTTTTATTGTTTAATTAGAGTAGTACCAATTTTTTTTTTCAAAATTCACCTTTACTTTAATATAACTAAAAAAAAATTGTTATCCTATATATTCTAGAAAAAAGAGAATTCAAATATTTTTTCAACATTATGATTGACCTTCTGGAAGTATATATATTTTTTCTACTTATATTGGTGTAAATTCACCAAAAAACGACGAAATAACGACCCGCTGCCAATATCTTTAACATGCTGTGAAAGAAGATAACACAATGTTGCAAACAAACTATTTGCCTTTTTAGTTATTTTTATATTTATTTTGTTATATTTGATGAAGATATTATTATTAATACTATGCAAATATTTACAATTAGTTTAGATTGAATTGGGTAATCAAATATATGTTTGTATAATATTATTTGAACTAAAATTACACAACTAGATGATATTTACTATCGCCGAATAAGAACATTTCCCTAAAGTGAAATAAGTTTTGCCCACAGGAGTGATAATAACGATAAGTGGAAACACCACTCAAGACCCTTGTTGCTCAGACTCTGAACTATAATATTGTTTATGAACTTTTCATTTCAATTTAACCGTAATTAAAAAGTTTTTTTATTTAGCAGTTCATCTATTATGTTTTACTTAAATATAACAGTAAATTTGTTTTGAATAAAATCAACAAAAGCCATTTTCCCCAGTTTTGAGATTAAAATTGAATTTAATAAAAGTAACCTAACCTACAGTGACTCTTTATATATACTATATACCTAGTACTTACGTTTGCATTTCAATACATTAGATTGTACAAAACAGATTTGTAGGACAAAAAAACATCATCGTATATTTATATCGTATATTTAATACAACTTAAAAATATTTTCTAAAACTTATTTTTTCACTTACCGTAGTTTTGTAGTGGTTGTTTATTGGTACGCATAAGGTCTGAGTTAAGTATTTTATTTTCACATTTTGTCGATAAATTGCAGTACAAAAAAAAAAAAAAACCACTTCTAAATCCTATTAAATATCTAATCCACTGCATACGGTAGGTACCAAAAGTATATAAAGAAACTATAATAACCGACTGACAGTCAGTACGTACGCGCAAGCTTCTTCTTTTGTACAGCAGCTTTTCATCGATTATTTAATCACCGTAAACCCACCCTGCACTTCGAATTCAACGTCCCAACATTCAATATACATGTAACGGCGGGATTGGAAGGAGAATGTTGGTGCACAAAGCGATTTTCAATAAAAGCCGTCCACGGGATTGCCCAGTAAAAATAATTGCGATTGTGCAGCCTCACTTAAAGAAATTTACGATCCAAAAGGCCATTACCTCAGTGTACGTACGTGGACCCGTTGACGGGATGAAGTTGGTTTTTTTTTCAATACCATCCCTTACACATAGTTACATTATTGTTATTAAGTATATAAGAAAAACGTTTTAGCGTTTCTAATGGAATTGGTAACAGGTCAAGTCATCAGTTGTTAGACTTTTGAACACTTTGTTAACAACCAATAATCATTAATGAACGAAACAAATCTCAACTGGTAAAATCTAAACTGAACGTTTCGTACCCGGCGGAAAAAAAAATACAATGAATGAAAAAAAACATTCACCCGAACAATTTAAAACGGCATACAAAATCTGCTGCAATATATAGGTATAATATACATTTAAGTTTGTATCAACACTATAATATTTTGAGATGCAGTAATAGGTGGTTCTTTTAACATAAGCCAAATAATACCCACATGATATAAAAATTTAAAATACATTTATAAACATTCAAAAAGGTATAATATTTTGAATTTTTATGTGATTATCAGTACCAGTTTATTTTTAAGTTTAATACAAATATTTTAGTTAAATCCGTGTATTTAACAAATAGTGCCTGATTTATGATAAAATAAAATTATGAAATTATATTATATACGAGTATAGGTAATAAGAAAGTTACCAAAACCGAACTCTATTCTAAACTTTAAACGACTTGTTATGTACCATTTTGAATAAACCTAACATAATATCAATTGACGAAAAGATATATTATTTTTAAAACCCTTTTACGACTATTCACATTAAGCCGCACGATTTCATCATATCTAACGTGTGTCTTTTATGCATGCGATTCAGGTGATCAGATTTGAGATACAAATTTCGAGTTCTAAGTGTTTTGAATCACTACTATAATATTGCTTGGTCCTGATTTTCTAAAGTAGTCATCAACATTTTTTTTTACCTGCTGGTTGACTGACTTGACTATAGTATTGAGAACTTTTCTAGATAAATTGTATTTATACTTAATTTTATCTATGGAGAGAATAAATAGTGAGAAGATATCTAAATAATAATCGATGAAAACATTTCACTTAGCTTTCTAGATAATTGAATTGTATTTGATAATATATTTTTTTTTAATAATAGGTAAGCCTTGTCAAAAACAAAAGTAATATTATAATAACAAAAATCTAAAAATATGTATATTATACAGACAATTTCATTATTTTGTATCGGTGACGTTTGATACCCATAATGTACTAATGCGATTTGGTTTGAATTATTAGTATGAGTGGTTGAATATCAAACAAATAGATAATTGATTAGGTAATTATTAGTAAATACGAGTATTTAATACTAAATAGTAATAATTTACTCGATATAAATTTCACACACGGGAAATGGTACACTAACCAAACTTCGAAAAACGAAGAAAATAGCTACTCAGAAGTATAAAAATATTGTTGCTATCGACGAAATTAAATATACCTACTGGCTACGTTGATAATTGTGATCTGCAACCGTCAACTGACTATTGGCAGTCATAGCCGACACGGTGCAGTGGTAGCATAACGTAACTTAAATGTATCTTTTTGGGAAACAATAGTTTTTTCAAGAGTTATTATTTTTTTACATCATTTAGTGTGTTTTTTTCAATTGAAGCATTAGGTTGTAAACACATAATATTACATTTGATTTATTTGATATTTATTGATATGATAATATTTGTTTAATATTTTATATATATTTATATTGATATAATATTTAATATAAATATTTTGTTAAACGGAACAATTTTTATAATATAATATACAACTACAACCCACATTTAATATTCAAAATACAAATTATACAAAAAAAAAATTATTTATTTTAGTATCATTTAACGGAAATTCTAGTTACATTTTTATCTGGTATCATCATAAACTTTTAATTCACAACAATTTCAAAATTAACTGTTTGATGTCCTGTAGGTATAGTTCGAGTAGTACATCTAGGTGGTTTCTTATATTGATTCGGTGATGATGAGGATTATAGATGCAACATTTGGTTTAAATGAGTTAGTTCAACATCGTAGGTTTCGCATATAGGGTACATAGGGATGTCTATTTTCTTCCGTTGACATGAGAAAAATGTGTGTAAACCTGATGTAGCCTATGGGTAAATTATTTGATATAATTTCTTATTTCTTTTTTAAATTCGGGTTTTCTCATTAGGTGAAAGTTATTTTATTTTGTATCTTGATTCTTTATAATTGTGGCGATTTACTTAACATGTTGTTTATTAAACATTGTGAGATGATTTATTGATAAAATTGATTTTAATATTATTTGTGCCTATTTACTGTTTTCAACTATTGAAGCTTTTTATTTCATTTGATTTATTTGTGTCCTATAACTACTATTTACTTGTTTAATTTAAATGATTTTATTGTTTTATTTTGTATTTTCATTGAAAATATAATAACTCCTGGAATATAATAATTGAAGAAAGCTTTTGAGAGTTTTTTTCACGTCACTGTGTATTATATATTTTCTATATTTCTCTTTAACTATAGACTACAATAGCTAGTTCCTTTACTGGAAAAATCGAGCAGTTATCGGGGAGCTTATATATCAGTTAACTGTAGAATATTATTGAGATAAACCTATTTCATTGTCGGGGGATTAGTCTTTCCTGTGTAACTTTATAGTTTACTAGTTTTATACTATACTTTTGAAATAACATTCGAATATTTCAAGAGGTGTTGGTTGTTTGGTTAATAACTTATAGGGTTGCTTCATATAAACTAGTTTATGGAATCTGTGAAATGTGTTCTCTGGTTTTTATTAATTGATTTAGATTATTTATTGTATTTTCATCCATAAGCCGTTTTCAGTTCACTGTTTTTGGAAGGG
This sequence comes from Myzus persicae, assembly GCF_001856785.1. Lineage (NCBI taxonomy): Eukaryota > Metazoa > Arthropoda > Insecta > Hemiptera > Aphididae > Myzus > Myzus persicae. Next base: position 249,381 of record NW_019101502.1, on the reverse strand, counting down.
TTAATTTTATTATTTAAACTTGCAGAATAATATAGCTTAGTGTCTTACATTATTATTTCTTGTATCAGCTTTCCATTTATGTTACAGTTTTCTTTTTTATCTCTGTGTTATCGACGACAACAAAATTACTGGTTTTAAGGACTGGCTAGATCCACCGCCTTAGTTACCTTGTACATACTGGTGTAGTCAGTGGGGTCATGTGAACACGCTCAGACTTCTTCTTCGTAATTTTCGTAGTTGCTGTCTGGCCCTTTCTTCTTCCTTCTTGATTGCCATTATTATTTTACAGCAAAGCCCCCGTCCATTTTGTTGAACAAAACTGACCGCATTCTGTTTTCTGGTGTTATTCTTAAGTTTACCTAAGCATCTAGTTGCCTTTTATATTGTAGCAGTCTAAATACCGTATGTTCTAAAATGCGACATCTTCGGACACGCAGCAATCAATGCAGCTCGGACCGTCCAGTCTGTAAGGTTTTGATGAGTTGAATGAAGTGAAGGTTATACATATCTTTACTAGCTATTATTGATACTGTCAGTCTGGCTTAAAGACTAAAGTTGTTCAGGGCACCAACTTGTATAGAAAAGCACTGTTGTTCAACCTAAGCTGGGTTATTGATGTATGTATTTTATTTACTGTTTTTTTTTTGTTTCTCTGCACAATATGTAGTGTGGTAATATTTTAAAAATGTTTAGTTATATTGAACTGGAGATATTATGTACAATTTCCGAGTGAGTTGACTACTGAGTGTAATCTCAAACATTCTCACAGATGTTTTATTGACTATATTTAGGATTTTTAGACTGATTTGTATATTACCTAATACCTAGTTTTAAGTTTTTTTGTTCCAATTCCACATTTTTATTTCTCTAGACAAAAATCAAAATATGTAATTTTTTAACACTCTTGGAGACTTGTTTATGGTTATTTGTAATTTAATTGGTACGATGAGGTTTTTATTGACTCTACAAAATATGTTGAGAATAAATATACGAGAATATATGACACCTGGTTGGTGATACACCATGGACTGCGATAAGAATTGATAAGGTTACTGAGAGGGCAAGAACCTTGGGGGGGGGGCATGTTATTGTATACATTCTTCTGATAGCTTGTTATTTGCATTGACTTTGAAGGAACGATTTTTAAGAAGTTTGTTACTATGTATTGAGTACATATCCTTCAGATAATATAGTATTAGGATATTAAATCATCACGTGAATTATATGCCATTAGTTTATTATACATTATCAAATTCTAATACAGTGCATGATTATACCATTTTTAGCAATACCTCGACATACACATACATGGGATTATAAAATATCAATGTTATTTATGACAATTTTAGATTTTAAAATATATAAACTTAAACCTTACGATTCTAAGTTTCGGTACACTAATGTTATTATATTACAATATATATTTCGTTAAGGTTTTTCTTTATATACTATTATGGGCAGTATTATAGATTTATTTCTATCTTCTTAAATTAAGATGCTTGGCCGACCGCCAGGGATCGAGAATCAACCATAAATTAGAACATATTTTAATGTTAGCCTGAATTCATTTGAACGCACCACCGCTATAATATTAATGTACATCCAGCGATGTAACCTTTGACATTACTCGTAGCTTAAACATTGGTGAGAGATCGTTCTCGCTTACATGACGTACTGCGTGCAACGTGCCCACCCTTAAATAAACAAATCAAATACGAGAGGGCTGCTCGCTTGTGCTCATAACAATGTTATTACTTACTATTATGTTATTTTTGTGCAGTGAGTGATTTCCTATATTTTATTATTATATTATTATATTATTATTATAACAATATAGTATGTAAAACAGACGTACAATTTCATTTATTTCAACCTCTGCGAATCTCGGTCGTTTCTACAAAATTTAAAGTCAGAACATTTTGAACTCGCTAATTTATAGTCTTTGTCTAAATTATATTACAATATAATATAATAATGTATACCTGTACTAACAACGTTAACACTATAACGTAGGCTTATCGCTTTGAGGGGTTTTTTCCTACTACCTTATACACTGCACGACAATAATAATGCATGGTACCCTCCTACCACCTAGGTACATTATTATGTACATACAATATGGCTAATGCTCAAGAAAATGGCCTGTAACTTAGGTAATCCTACATAATAACACACCACGTCACCACTCAAATGTTTCGCTGTATGACCTATATTGCAATATATAACAATAATATAATTATAAGATATAGATTATATTATTATATACCTACGTCCCATACAACATAATACGTTTATACTATTGAAATGATTTAAGTTTTCAGTTGTCTCAAAATGTTATTTTATGCAATAATGTATACTGAACGTTCCGTATTATGCATTATGAAATGTATAGAATAACATAAACTCTTGAAATTCCATTAGAGAATAATATTATTAATTATTATTCATAAATTGTTCACATACTTACGCTATCTTCGTTGGGGATCGGTGTCTGATTTTTGAATAATAAGAAAACAGGAATCCTTATGAAATAAAGCGATTACAGAGTATAATATTATTTTGAACTTGAGAAAAGAGCTAAAAATTCCAAGGAAATATTGTTGTATGAGTCACAAAAAAAAAAATAACAATAATTATGATAGGAGAAATAACTTACAAATTTGATTACTAATTATGTGCATATGCCGAGATGATTTTTCAATATTGAATACTTTTTTAAAAATATTTTGGTAATTATCAGCGAAAAAATTTTTTTTTTTATTATCTGAAATACAAGATTTTTTACTTAAATATTAATTAATAAATATTTTACGTTTAGCAAAAGACAAATTAATGAAAACTTTTTTAGAATCAGCAAAATTTCGATTATAATGATTAGTTGAAAATATTTTTTCTTATAAGGAAGCCCTATAGGTGGTAGAGCATAGTTTTTATTCCAATAATCGTAATAATATATTCGCTAAGAAATATGAAAAGATTTTATCCATTTCTGCTTAAAACTTAGTATAATTAGTGATATTTTATGACGTAGAACCTTTTCGTCTGTTATACTTTTGTACTTTATTAACGCACCAATTAAAACCGTTTTAAGCTGGGAATATGCGTCTTTGGAACATTTTTATTAAATGTATTATATAAAATGTATATAGTGTAAATAAAAAGTTAGGGTTGAATAAAAAAGGATTAGAACCCTTTTCTCCCTGGCCCACGTAAAGTTGAAGTTTAATTTATTAAGTACGATTATACCATTTTCCCTCCACATTAACAATCAACGCGTTAGTTTTATAGCTGAACCCTTTGTAGTGTTTTCCACAGTTATCGACAAGCATCCAACCATGCCATGTTGAACTTTAAAATTTTGAACTATGATTACTGATCGCCTAACTATGTAATTAAATCGACGACAAAGTTGTATTTTTCTTTTCGTCAACACATCGATGATGATTCCTAGTCACTAAGCAGTTAAAAAAAATCAATATTTAATATCAAAGGTGATAGAAAATTAGATCTTGTTGAACCATTGGGGGAGGGGGAGTCGACATTTTCCCAGTATTTTTCAAAATAACTTAAAAAAACCTTGAAAAAAACAATACACCTCGATAAAAAAAAATTGTCTCAGTCAAAAATGCATATTCCTAATTTCTTTTCAAGAGTTTAAAGTTGAAATATTGACAAAATTATGAACATTCAAAAATTATATTGTAGTCAAAAGTTCATACACAACTGGAAACTAATTTAAATTATTAATTTAAAAATTTAAAACAAGGTACCAAAATCCAATGGTTTTTCTCAGTATAGCAATATATCAATATTGAAAATACATAGGTGCATACCTAACATCTATTAAACATCTGAAGTACGATTGTAGATAAGATTTGATACTTAAACAATAAATAACCATTTATTTAAGCTACTTTATTGATATTCAAAAAATAAAAATCTTGGAAACTTGAACATGTTCACATATTATTATTATTATATTAGTTTCATTACACAACACATTTTTTAAATATTTTTAGATTCATTTTAAGCCATATAGTTACTACACGTATACATATGTAATATAATAGGTCGTGTTTCTGGAATAATCCGACCTACCTTATTACAAATAAAAAAATTATTTTTCATATGAATTTAAATTAATTGTAAGATATACTCAGAATTTATAAATTGAGGCTCACCCTTTCTACATAAAATTGTTTTGCTTTTACAATAATACAATAATGTAACATGTAATTCAATTTTAACACAGCCATTACAGTAGTGAATGACGACGTACACTTGAAATCTACTATATAGCAAAACAACTTTCTCGGGTTTTTTTTATTTTTATAATATACTCGAGAAAACCTATAAAACCATAAGTATATACGAAGCTTATATATATATATTCATTAAACCATGTCCGATGCTCTCGTCCATTAACTTGATATATTCCCAGTTTTAAAATTCAATGTCCGCAATCTTAAATAATAGCTCAGAATAGAGAAAGATATTTTCAATGGTTCCAATAATTGTGGTAGAGCTATAATTTCTAAGGAGAATATATATTTTGTTTATTGGAAAAAGTTTACCGATATAATACAATTAATATTATGACTTGTTTTTTACTTCAGTCCCCGGATCATCCAGGAAAATAAATTAGAAAATATTGACGATGTTTAATGTATTATGACTAACTTATATGGTTAAAATAACAATTATAAAACGTTTGTGATTTCGCTTTATGTTTGCATTTTATAATTGTTGGTAGAAAAGATGTATTAAAATTGTTTCCTAGAAATTTTAATTTATTTGGATTTTATAGATGCATAGTAGGTATACACTAAACAGCATTTTAATTAGAATTTAGAACATTTTAATAAACAATACAAGTGTAAAGAAATTTTATACTACACTTTTTATTTTACGTTTTACAAATTTATATTAAATATTTATATTAATTTATGAGTTAGTACATATTATGTGACTAAACATGAACACAACCTTTATGCTTCGAAATAAATCTTAATTTTCAAATAGTGTAAGAGTTCTGTTTAAATGGTCACACACGACCCCGCACACATTTAAATAAAACAATATATGTATATTGTAAATTAAATAATTGATTTCCGTGTATTCCATTATATTTTAATTATAACGCATCGTATAATACTGCTTGTAGCTAAACTGGTAGTTAAAATGGTGTTGTGATTGATATAGGTTTCTGCCAACTAATTTATACCTATTTAATATGTTTTGTGAATATATTTTAGTTAAACAATCATTTTATCTCCTAAACTATATTATATGTGTTTAAACTGTAAAGCGTAACTTTTCAACTTACTATCGTTTGGTAGTTTTCAAGTTATTTAACTTTGTGTTCTAAATATATAATGTCCATAGTGATGAGTTTATAAGATATGGGGGATTTTGTGATTTGAAAACTGTAGTCATTAATAATAATCTATTAATACAGTCTTAATAATTTGTAAAAATGTGTAAAATAATAAATGCTATATTAAATTGTACGTCTACTTTATATTTCTGTAAAACCAGTTTTAAAGGACTATATTACCCTTAATATTAATATTTTAATAAATAAGAAACTACCCTTTTGAAATTTGAATATTATCCTCTAATTAATTTAGGTAAAATAGGGGGTTCTCACCTGAAAAATAGAAGTTTGTATCACCACACGACACTTCTTAAGTAGTATAAAAAAATTCAAGAAAGTATAGTCTGTATTTAAAAATTCCAAAGATCAAAATTTGAATAAATTTTTTATTAAAGGAAAAAATTGGGTTGTGCATTCTTGGTGAATCGCCCTGTAATATGTATTATATATTTCATTAAATATTAGACAATTGTACCTGTGCAGACTTATGATTTTTATTTTTTCAATAAATTTATTAAATAGTTTTAATCAAAAATTTAAAATGTTCACATATTACCTATTAAAAATCTGTTTGGGAAACATTGATACACTGTATCACAAATAGACTTCTCTACCTTTGATAAAAGTTTAGTATTTCTATTATAAATAATATATATAAAACGGCGTGTTCCTCACAAATTGGATTTTTACTGTTTACACTCACGCATCCAACATTTTCTTGAGTTAATAATACACATATAATTCAATTTAAAGTAAGTAAGTACACTCCAAAATCAAATATGGTATTCAGTTAATAATATATTATGAAGAGTAGGAAGTGATGGTGGTTAGGTTCATCAAGTTGTATAACATTGAAACATCACGAGTAAAAAGCGTTGAAACTCAAGAGTTTGGCCCAAATCAAGTGACATAATATACCAATAAACATACCTTTATTATTATTATTCTAATAATAATTATTTGGTTTTTTCTTAACGCAACATTTACACCATGTCATTTGTTGATTTCGACTTAATATTTTTAATATGGTTTTCATTAGTGTTCATTGAAGTATGATATTTTGGATATTGAGTCAAATGTGAGCTTGTCTTTAAGAATCGAAGATCTTTCAAAATATATTCTTGGTTGGTGTATATATATTGTTACAAACAATATAATACCAGAGAAACTTTGCAGTATATCATGCCAAGTAAAACCAAAGTGTCATGATATCAATTAATTACTACGTGTGTGTAGAGTAATCTGGGAGAATCCACTTAACGTAATCTTTTCCATTGATGCTAATATACTTCTATATATAACCTAACCTTGCTAGAATACTTCTGCTAATATTCGAGCTTGTGCATATTATTAAGGATAATATTTCAAACAATTTGATGAAATATTTACTACTTTCTAAAAATTAATCGTTTTATTTGCATTGTTTATTTAAGAATCGAAGTATTTTTAGTGTCACATCATTTGGTTTTTTTTAGAATATATACTTTAGATATTTAAAAAAAAAAATGTAATTGTAACATGCAAGAATCTACCACTAGAAATATTAATTACAATATTTTATTGACGACAGGGTAAAACACCCAAAGTACTACCTAGCTACTGCTGCAGTTACATGCTACTCAGTGCAGCTCGTATATTTACAAAAAGACAAATATTTTCTTTTAATTAACAGTTTCTGGTTTTAGTAATATACTAATTAGCCACTCTTTACTTTTAGTCATTCAAAGTTTATCGTTTCAAAATGGAATGTTTACTATAGCTAAATAAACTACACATGTGTATACAACGAACGGTTTTGAATTAAAACAAATAAATATTATATCACAGATTGTATAAATTAAGATAATACAAAATGTAAGCTAATCAAAACCTACCTCAAATCAGTATCACCATTAATAGATTCATTAAGAAAAAAAGTTTTTATGAGAAATTATTGATTATTAATTACCCATCACTGACATTTAGTGTAATAAATAATATAAGCTAATATCATAATCAAAGGTGTATTCATTTGTTATATTGATTTAAAAAATTCAAACCTATTAATAAATTACTATCAAAACTTGTAATATTTTTGCTTTGATACTTTATTTTATTTATTTTACATTATACGTTTTTGTTTCTAAGTCTACTATACAATTTGAGTCATAAATGATTGATAATACGGGTATTGATCAGGAAATATTATTTTTGTATGTTGACGAACCGAAACCTACAAAATCACCAATTTATTATATTGGTTCCAGTTCCGACTTACTCTCTTTTATATTGGGCGCCTTGGGTATTTATTATTATTATATTTCAAAGATATTTATTTTATCGTAAATATACAGGTTCGAAATCGACGCCAATCGACAACTCTATATTGAACTTCCAAAGTACGTGTCACGAGGCGTTGGAAACCTGTAACAAACACTCACAGTGCCAGGAAATGGTGGCGTCCATAACCCGGAACTGCAATCACAGACAGTGCAAAAAAGCCAACTGCATGGAGTCGCTGCAAAACTTTTACCGCAACGAATCTATGCATTCATACGCAATAGAAATCGCGTTTTGCCTGTGCAAGTGAGTACCTACTGGCTACTGTTATTATTTATACTTATGTAACCTTATTTGAAAAATGAAAATCTGGACCTTTGTTTGTACAGTCCCTCCAAGCTCAAAACGACCATCGTACACTGCTGATCCTAACTTATTGTTTGGTAAAATGTAACCAATAATGATTACTGTTCAATTTTGAATACGTCATTACAAATTTAATTTTAAATTTCTTGAGAGTTTAGAGTTAGTTACAGGGGGTCTCGTGTCATTATCGTGTTGGGTTATTGCATATACGAAATCATACTATGTACAGTTCATTAAAACGAAAACGAAGGACTTCGTCAGTTTTTGACAGATTTTATTTCAATTTTTTATTTACAACACAATTAAAGTAAAAAAGGTATCCATTTTTTAATGGATCTTTTGCTTATCGGATTATAACCACATGTATTTTGTAATTACTAATAAATTAATATATTTTCTTTTTTAAACAATCCTAATTTTTTTTAAATAATGTTTGAAAATATTCCCCGTCATAGGTAATAAAAAATATGTGTTTTATTTTTTATTAACTTTCATTTTCATAACTATTAGTTATACGCTATCATAAACAATTATTAAAAATTAAATTATAGATGACTTTTGTTAACATATTTATGTCAGCAAGATGTAATCTTGTTGACAAACTTTAGTATTATAATACATTTTAAGTACCTATATAAATTATAATAATATTTGTAAGTAAAATTGTGGTCTGTTCGTCTAGAAATTATTACAAAGTGATTACTTGTATTACGAACTCATATGGGTCACTGATTCAGATTAATACGAGACTGGCAGCGTATTTATAACGTTAAGTGCAATGCGATGTTTTTCGTAATTGAAAATGTACCAGTATAATGTAATATGTAGTATTATGTGGTAAGCCACAATACTTACATAATATTGTAATACTATGTGCTTCATATAAATTCTATCAAATCGCGTGGTCGGGTGACGTTTGATATTATTAACACGCCATAGTCGTGGCTAATAAAATATTCGGTCATTTATGTTGTATAATACTATAATGTATTAAGGTATAATATTATAATTATAATAATATATTAAAATAAAAATTGCAATAACAATAATAACAATTACGTTGTCAGTGAAGAAGAAGTTATATATAGTATAAGTCATATGTTTTTTTTTTTTTTTTTATTAGCTTTTAGTAAAAAACTATTACAGCTCGACAGTTACAGTAATATAATAACAACTAATAATAATGAGAATTAATTATACAAAGTAATCTAATAGTATTAAGACGATTAGGGAGAAGGTAAAATTGAATTTAAATTATTTAAAATAGTTGTTAATGACTTAATTAATGGGAATAAAATATTTGAGATATCACTAATGATTTTGTTAAAAATAGGTGCTTCGACTGGTGTTTGTTGATTAGCTGTGGCATCGGCGTAGGTTCGCGTTTTGTTGGAACTGCAGGGGTTCTCAGACTGCATGCGTTTGGTTGGTCTGGAAAAAGTAGGTAAACGTCGTCCTACTTTTTGTTTTTGAGAAGCGGTGGTGAGCTTTTTGAAGACTGGGCATCCTTTGTAAGATGAAGTATGAGCTCCTGCGCAGAGATCGCATTTAGCTGGGAGACTGATATCTTTGGAACACTTGTCGGAGAGGTGTTCTTCTCCGCATTTGACACACCGAGGTGTATGTGAACAGTATGATTTCGTGTGACCGTCACAAGGCTTGACATTTGTGGCATTGAGGTGGGCCGATTTTAGATTTATTTGGTTTTTCAATCACGACGGAAGTATGCAATAGTGTAGTAGTATTAAGGATGTCCAAATTATTTTTATTGGGGTTTAGGTCTACAAAGAATAACGGTAGAGATACTTTGTTCTTTTTAATATTAGACACGTGTCTAACCGAGTGTCCAAGCTCCGTTAGAGCACCAGAGATATCAGAATTTAGAGTTGAGTGGTGTAAGTTTCTGATTACAATCCTGAATGGTTTTGAGCTAGGTGGGCAAAAAGTGTGGAAATCCGTGTCGGAGTTCAACAAGTGGTCGAGTATGAGTTTTGCATTGTCCGGCCCTTTCGGTCGAACGATAAGATAGGAAGGCGTCGCCTTACAATAGAAACTATTTATACCCGTGAGTTGTATTAATTTGTTTTTGAATAAAGTGAAGTTAGTTATATTTTTGATGTAGATAGGTTGAGAACGGGTAGTTATATTGGTGTTAACGGTAGAAGACTTAGTCTCACGGACTACAGTATGATCATTAGGTGGAGGAAATGCACACTCACTTGAATCATCGTCGCTTTGTAGAACCTCGAACCGATTCGGGGAAACAAATGGTTTAGACTTCTTGTCCACGGGCCCGGGGGAAGTGGACGAAGAAGATAAATTGCGTTTGCCGTGTACGTGAGCGATTTGGTCAACCGGTACCACATTTTGGAAAGGAATAATTCTACCGTTAATGTCGTAGACTATGGACATTTGTTTGGCAGAACGAGTTGGAATTTGTGTACCTATTGTAGTATTTGGGTTCAACGTCCATGACGCCGACCCTACACTGATACGGAGCGTAATTACGTGATACGTGCGCACTCGACGGTGTTCGAAACCGAACTGAAGTCATATGTTATAAATTATATTATAAAAAAAAATGTGGCTTGGTGTGGCCGGCGGTTGACTGCAGTAGCTGACTTGTGCTGAGGTCAAGTATTGGCTGGTGTCTTTAGTTCTCGAATGGGTGACCAACCGGGTTTTTAGTGATAAATCCTAGCCCCATAAGCACGTGTTAAAAACCAATTGACCCAGGCTATATATTAAACAAACAAGCTAATAACCATCACAAAAAAAAAAATTATAATCACAATGTAATACCTTTAAACATATTATAATTATACTTTTATATAAACAAAGTACACTATAGTCTATTAGTCTACAACAATTATTGCATTAATTTAAAATTTAAAACTACATAATATTACTCTAGTTAAAACACTTTTTTGGGTAATAGTATAAATACAAAATATATACAAAAACTAAATGGATATATTTCTTTTATATACCTAGTAATATATTTTATACAAATTGGATTTATAAAACACTGCCTTAGAATAGAATTTTACTAATTTTATTATTTTTATGTGGTGGAAAAAATGTGTACTGCACAATTTTTCTAGAATTTATAAAAGACAGAAACATTTTCAATATAGTTAATTAAAAAGTTATGAAGAAGTGTGTCTTTTACCAGTTACAGATTTTTAATTTTCCACTGAAGTCATATTAATTTCTCACATAACTGAATAATTATGTAAATACAATATATTTTACAAAAACAATAATAATTTAATTTTAATTGTAAAATAAGAAAAATTAAAGTTTAGCTCACTGCTTGAGAGATGAAGTATTAAGTTTAATATAAAATATATTAATAACTTTATGACAATAAACATGGCCGTTTATGTGATAAGGGAACTGCAATAATTTATCAAAACGCTTGTAAAAAAAGTAACAGTAATGATAGTGATTAGTCATGTACTCATGTGAATACCTTCTACGGCTTCGTTTTACCGTACGCATTGTCCCATCAAGGGTTTTCTGCAAAGAAAAAAAAACAATTATTACAGTTCCAACTTGTACAAATGTACAGTGTAAAAAGCTTCTGACAAAAAAAAAAAAAACAATAACGAAAAAAAGTATACTTGAATTTACACAAAAAACATTATCCAGGCCTTTAATTTATGACTCACTGTAATATGTACGTTACCCCAAGGAGTATGCCTAGGTATAAAATATAGGTAACTGTGGTTTAAAGATTAATATCAATGCAATTATGTGTGATTATATGTACATACTACTACATATATTGTGTAGTACGGATATGAATTCATCGAGTTTTCGTTTCCTCTTTTCACCGAGTTGTTTTTGTACAGTTTATCATAATAATAATATATATCTTCTTTGTCCTATAATAGTTGTATTATCCAAATAAGCTATTTTTTTTTAAATCCTAATTTGATTTATTGTTATAGTTATCATCGAAGGGTGATTCTTATACAATATAGGTACAACATATACATTATACATATTAGACTTTAACGTAGTATTATAACAACAAGTTGAAGTAGCTTTAGTTTACTAGTCTTTGCCCAAATATTTAAGCCTTGCAAATGTTAAATATATTGGAAGTATTCATTTTTCTTCATAAATAAAAAAAATATTATCACAATAATTAATTTATCATTATATTTATTTAATGTATAACCAAAGTCAAAGTTATGTTTAATGTAATGTTGAGTTTCTACGGACAGTTTTAATTCTGGGAAGGGAAATATTATTTTAACAACATTATTCTAATATAATGATTGAAAATAAAATACAAATGTTTACTAAACACAGTTATAGCTTCTACGTGGTGTCTAAATTATATTTTATTTTTAAACATTTAAGTAGCTTCAACTATTAAAAAAAAAAAAATTGTATTGGTTGGTCAATAAACAAATTAAATTGTTATTTAATAACAATTATTTTAAATATTAGTCTTATAAATGTTTTATGTTAATTATCTTATAATAATTGTAAAACTGTAACCGTCTTATACATTTTAAACTAAGAACCTATATACTATTACCAATTTTAAAAAAACCTACACATTGGCAATCTAAAAATATTAATTTAAAATGTATATTTTTTATAGTTCAAGTACAAAAAATAATCAAAAATATAAAGACGTTATTTTTTACTTGTGCGCATTTTAATACCATCCACACCATTCATACCCAAATTTAAGAGTAAACTTAACATACCTACTAAAATGATATTTCAAATTTCAATTTCAATTTCAACTATAAAATTGTTGTAAAAAAAAATATAATAACTTAATATAATATAATTAAAATAGACAATATAAACAATTTGTCCATCACATAATATGATTTGAATCAAAATATTTTAATTTGACCGTAAAACACGATCAAATCAGTATAGCTACAGGTTATCATTTATAATATATGAATTTCACGCCTAATAAAAACCATTTGGAAAGTCGAGAAATCGTCCTTAACATGCAAATAATAATAATTTAATAAAATATTCTTTTTTTAACGACCATTTTCGGGAAAATAATAGCCCGTGGCGATATAAAGGAATGATAAATGTTTACGCAGTTCCGCTAGGTAGTAACTAGTAAGGCAAAAACAGATATGTTTGGAACAAATGGATGTAAAAAATATACATTTTATATAAGTTCCAACATGGCCTTAAAAATGAGATAAGATATTTGTGCAATCATTCGCGAAGCCTTGTGTGCCGTGCAAAATATCTCAGAAGAGGCCTTTAAGATAATTTTAAATTTACGTTATTGTATCATACGGGTACCGTATCTACCTATTTATATTGAATTTAAATAAGTTGTGTGTTTTTAACTAAAACCTGGGGATAGCATAATTCAGTAAGTGTAATTGTATTATAATTTATTACAAAAGTAATTTACAATAAATGCAGATGATTTTGGTTCTAATGTTCATTCAATTTTTACAAAAAATATATATAAAAAGAAAATGAACGAATAAACTAAATAAACCATTCTTCTCAAATGATTAACAAATAATAACTATGAATAAGCAGGGATTATTTAAATGCTATATGGTCTGCGAAGTCTCGAATAAATTCGTAAGATTGATGGCATTCTATATTAAACATATATTAATATGATGTATAATAATATGGATGATGGCTTTATTACTAGTTTTATATATACGAGTCTTGATTTCAAAGTAAAACTTTTAACTTTGAGTTCAGAATACTTATAAATGTTTGCCTTAAACAGAGGTTCTCAAACTATATAGTACGCGGAAGACTACATGTCGGTTCTCGAAAGGCCACAAAGAGATAGAACGGAGAGTAAATAAATTAATATTTTAAATTGTGTTTGAAAATGGTCACATAAGTGGTCTTCGATAGAGTAATAATGCACATAAGTAGTCCGCGAAAAAAAAGTTTGAGAACCGCTGGTCTAATATAAAACACAATTATAATATTACTGTTTTTCTATATAGGAAATCTGGAGTCAACAAAGACAAATGTTTAATAGCTCAAGAGATGTTACATCCGGAATGCGCTCAGCGTGCGGATGGCCCGGCGAAGGTGCCGTGTCATTTCTTAGCCGAGAGCTGTCGTGCGAAATCAAATTGCAGGTAAAAAGAATACTATCAATTATATGGCCGTATAACACATAAATACCTTTGGTCCGTAATATTTTTTATTGAAATGTCAACGTATAGAATCAATGCATTCAAATGAGTTGTTTCTGAGTTATTATACTGAATACAGTTGAATAATAATATATGAATGGTGTAAATTGTAAATACAGGCTGCAGTAAGCTGAAATCGAATAGGCACACAATGTATATTATCATTTGTTTACGAACCCGTAGAGTAAATCACCCTCACCATTAATACCATTTTTATATTTTGGCTTTTCAAACGGCTACTTTTTCAAATAAAAATAAATATTAAATTTATATTTATACATTTTAATCCTATACGTAATAAATAATATCTAGTAAACAATTAGTAGGTATACCTAGCTAATATTACTGTCACATTTTAAATTGTATCCTTCATTAATAATATTATTTACTGTTATTTACTGTAGGTAATTTAAAGATCACTACATACTTCACAATACATTTTACTTTTTCAATTGTGCAACATCAATCCCAATTAGTTTATATTAAAATAGACCACTCAATAAAATGGTTAGGTTTTGTCAGGTATTTATTTAATATTTACCCCACTTTAAAGATTTTGACTGTGATTAATGTATTTTAATATAGCACAGCGAAACTTACATTTGATGAAATATTATTGAGAACCAAACAGTATTTAATATTCAACTTAAAAAATTTCTCTCAAATATACGAATTGTTGTTGTTGTTCTTGAAAATTTGTAATATTGAATAATACTTCATTATGAAGGTTAAATATATAGATTACATGTCATTGCAAAACAAGTATTTAATATTCTGATACTAACTATCGCTTATAGTTATTATATTGAGTATTATTATGAAAATGTTTGAATAAAGGTGACCTTAAGGGGTTTATAAGTATACCAAATATACTTTTGTAATTTTTTTTTTTTTGAACTCGTATTAGTTTTAATATGGTGTCATGTATATAGAATGTGTAATGTGCTTATTTTATTACAAATGTTCATATACCTTCGTTTACCCATTTGTTTAGTACTCCATACTATTTAATTTGGATCCTAATACCGTGGTAGAATAACAGGCATATATTTTACATATAGCATATGGATCGAAAATAATAATCATATATTACAACCCCTTGAAAAAAATATTATTACTGATTAAAAATTGTTGCGTGGTAGTAAAAAAATGAATGCACTTTCGTGTGCAAACAAAACTAACCAATATCATAAAAAAAAACAATTTTAATAGCTTTAAAAACTTCGATTTTAAAAACTAAACTGTTATTAGTTTCTGTAACATTGTGGAAATATATGATACAACTATAACTTAAATAAAATGTTAGTATTTTAAAATATTTTAATAATACAACTCACAAATTGTCCACTGTTGTCTAAAATTAAACCCTTCAAAAGGAAATTGGAATTAAATCAATTGAAAATGGAGTAATTATTTTAAACATTTGTGTTCTATACACTGGAAAATACCACCATAGTTTTCTCAAAAACGACATACATAATATTTTACTCCCTGAAAATCCTCACCACACACTAGGAAGAAATTGGAGTCGTGATATAATATAATATATATATATGTACTATTTTATTTTACGTCTGTGGTCTGCTTAGTTCTTATAAAAGTATGATTGTTCTGTAATTCTGAAATATTTAAGAACCACTGTAATAGTATTTCTAAATTATCTAAATATCCAATACAGTATTACCATCATTCTGAATTAATACATAAATAACTGATGCAGTATAACGAAATAATTAATTTTATTTCAGACACCTATATACTATTATACTATTTGCATCAGTCAATATGATATTTTAAATTCATTGATCAGATTCTGTGAGGTCATTATCTATTACTATTACGTGCTTGTCTACAGCGTTGTGTATTCTTACAATTCAATTATTTTTTTATGAATTTTATTATTGTTGTATTTACTTTATTTATTATGTTTATTTTTCGTACCAACATCATAGTACAATAATATGATTTAATTATTTATGTACATATTTAGAATGCATTTAATTAAGTACGGGCTTATAAATTATAATACAAGGAAATTTATTTATTTATCGCAAGGCATAAATGTATTTATGTATGCGGTAATTGTTGTGCTCATCAAAAAAAATTACTTTTGCATGTAAATAATATTATATCAGTGTTTTCTGGACACTCTAATATTCAAAAAATGTTTATAATAGTAAGTTTTGGGTTTTTTTTTTAGTTAGTTTTTCGATGAAAACCAAAAATCTAAATTTTTTTATAAAAAGATTTGTATTGCTTTTCATTTATTGTGTTGACGTAATATAATATAAAATAACAGTAAACTGTGTTTTTTTTCTTGATGAGCACCAATTAATTCGAATTGGTAATAATAGGTGTTGTGCTACAAATGTCGAAGGGTAACTTTTATAATTTTACTGTAAAAGTAAAATTAGTTTTAATGGATTAAAATTGAAATGTGTTAAAACTAAACTATTGTTTCAATACTTATTGTTAACTGGTCAAAATTTGCATAAAAAATATTTTGCTTTACAATGTGAATTATTGTGCAAAAAATAATATATACGATTAGGCTGTAGGTAATTAAAATAAAAAATAACCGAAAAAAACAGCATTATTGAATTGAATATTGGTAGAAAAAATATATATACTTAGATAAGTATTTTCTTCCAAATTAAGAAAATATTTTGAACACTTTTTGGTTTTTGAATAATATTTTTGACAAGTTTTTACTACTATTTTCTGAATACTTAATAAAATTATTTATTTTTGAAATAAAAAAAAACTTTTTTAATGTACCAACATTTTAAATTATTTAAAGACATTTTTTTTTTGTCAAACTTTTCCTAAACAATAATTATAGAAGTAAAATGGATAGTTTTAAATATTTGGTTTTGTGCTGTGTTTAATTCTGTGAATATTTTCATGAGATTAAATGAAATCCAAGATGACTTTATATTTCATACATTTTAAGAATGTTTGGAACACTTTGTGGGTACTATTATTATTAAGTATTCCATTACAATACGTATTTTCTGATTTTCGTATTTGTTAAATACGTATTCATTTCGAATAGGTATATTTATAAAAAAAGTATTTTAAAGTATGCCACCCGCCCATGAATAAAATCCCAATTACGGGCCTGCAGGAGAAGACTGCAACCTCAATTCTGATTTACTTTTCGCGGATACCCATATAATTTTTTTACATGTTTATTGTATAATTAAAACGTATTAGTAGTAATAACAATAATTGGTACATGAATTGAAAACTATATTGTATAACTGCCACAGGTATAATAATAATACTAATAATAATATAATAACTGCAGTATAATTCATGAATTAACACAAGGTTTGTATACGAGGTATTACTACAAGAATCGTTCTGTAAGCTGGAAAAACAATTTCACGACTCAGTTTATAATTTTGATTTCATATGTAAATAACGAACAATCATTTCACAGGATTAGTGATTAATTACCCTAGAAGCCGAGCACAAAGCACAATGAAAACATTATATTATTACAAATCTTTTTGCTTTGCAAAAAACTGTGCCTACTAAAATATCATTATAATTATATTGTATATGAATGACAAATAATAAATAATTTATACTTGTGTGGTTAAATATATGAATACTTATCAAGTGAAAAACTAAAAATAATTAATAATTTTAAAAAGTTGCTATATAAAACCGAAAGCGTTAAACACGTGGCTGACAGAGCGACGGGGAAATAAAACCGTTCGCATAAAATATGGTTAAAATAATAGAGATAACTACCGTTTATTATAATATTTTAATATAATATGATAATAACAAAGTAACTGACTGCGGTATATGATTGCGGTCCAAATTTCTGTGATTTTTATGAAGTCACTAGACGTATAACCCAATGTTATCCACTACGCCATGGAGTCACGGGGATTGTGAAAATAAAAAAGTTTTATTACGCGATCGTAAATTTTTCGAAAAACTAATCCGTGACAAACTATAAAAACGATATTTCTAGGATCGATATAGTTATATAATGGTTGGTACGACAGAGTTATGCGAAATGGAAAAGTTCTGCACTGAATCAGTTAAAATTAACATATTTTTTTTACACGTATTAAGTATACGTGTCTTCGTACCGTCCGACAGAACTTTTTATTTTACACCCGTTTGCCGTGATTTTGAAATGTTTCCATAGTAACTAGGTTGATACCAAAATAATTACCTAGTTAATAACTAATATAATTCAAATAACGAGTAACCGTTAATTAATAAAATATTATGATATATACATATTAATATTTAATACTGTATGAATATTTGTTTATTATTATATATAGCCATGTAGGTATGTATATTATATAATAACAATGATTATTAAGCCATTATACGCTACATTCGCCTAATTCTGTATTGAACATATAATATAATATGCAGAAATTTATTTTCACCCATAGACCAGCCCATTATTTACCAAATATATTGATAGTCGCGTGCCGATGTGTCACTTCGATTTAGCCCGTTTAGTATACCTAAATTTATAATGTAGAACATTATATTTTACCGTTTCAAAGTAACTCAGTAACCAAAAAGCGTCACCTTGACACGATGGAAACGTGAAGAGGCCCTGTCTATATTAGTAAAAGGTCTATAAATATATTATAATTTATTATAATTTATTATAATTTTATAATTGTAAGTTAAATTATTATTATTTTTTTTTTTTTATTAGTGGGAAACCCTCGGTGACATAGGTCATTGGGTGTGGGGTGGTATAGGGGGGTTTTTTGTAAAGGTTTTGTGGTTTTTTATGTTGTTAAGGGGGTAACACGTGTTTGTGTATATGTGGTAAGAATGTGTTGCTAAAAATCCGGGTGGTCACCCATCTGAAGGCTAGCACTACAGGTACGTACACTCGGAGCGTTTCTGCAGCTTGAGCGTACAACCGGCAAGCCACTTTATATTATTATCATCTGTAGAATATGTATTTTTAGTATTTTTTACAACCCCTGGAAATATGATAATTACTCGATTCTATTGATACGATGAAATTACATGCAAAATAACAAACATCATACTGCTTACATATTTTTTTTCCCGATATAATGGCATTATTTGTACTATTATTTGTATATATTATAAAGTGATACAAACTTACAATAGTATAACTTTTTAACTGACAGTTTGTTAACTATATGTATGCATTTGAAAGTTATGAAAGTGCCTCTTCAGTCTTCACTAAATATTGGGTATAAATCACACAGTAATTTAAACTAACTGTTACCCAAATTTATAAATAAATTCGGCAGAAGCTATAGGGTCAGATAACTTATAACTAGTAATAATTTATATATTCTAGACATATTGTTTTCATATTATATTATAACTTACTACGTTACACATCGTACACTAGTTGTTTTTTTTTTAAATTGTGCTTATAAAACAATTTACATTGAGATTATAAAAGATTGACATTTTATAGTCGGCTCGCTTCATATTATATTAAAATACCTACCACTACTCATGAAAAAATGAATTATGCCTGGTTTGACCCATAGTTGTTACATCGTAGTATTTCAACATATTCAATATAAATATTTAATTTTGGAATTATTAACTGTTTTTTTTTTGAAATTCAGTTGTATATTCTGTAATACTATAATATCTTAACAAATCCAAAATGCATGCTCTACAGACGAAACTTTGAATGACTTTAAGGAACGATTTAGTTTATTTAGTTGTTTTAATGATAAAATATAATTTTGTCAATTTGTGTGCTAAACTGCTATAATAATAGTTCACATTAGACTAAAAAAAAATGACTTTAAAATGTGTAAGTCTTCATATCTGATTTTCTGTATCCGAGAATATAAATAATACATTTTTAAATAGTAACATTATTCCTAGGATATAATATTAATATTAATTATTAATTCTGTTCCTTGTTAGACACGTGTTGTAACACAAACTTGTACCTGCTACCAATTAATTAATAACAATGTATTACACAATAAATTATTAAATTAAGAATAAACGAAAAGTGTTTTATTTTTATTATAGAAAATAATAAATGTGGAGGTTAAAATAAAGCTCTGTATTTTATTGGCTTTAGTTTGTAGGATTGTAGAGTACATCTCAACGAATTTATCATTTGTTTAGATCCCGAACAATGTGGGTTGCTATACAAGTAGTGAGATATTGCAGGTTTAGGAGTCATGAATTTTATATTTAAGGACATAACTTATGTAAAGTCGAACGTTTTTCAGAAAAAATTTTTCCAAAATGATTTGATTTATTCTGTTCGCTAAAAAGTGTAAAATATATTCGTGTTAGACAATACTATGCTGTGTCTACAAAATATAATTTCATATTTTTTTTTTATTTAGACATCTGACTTTTGAATGTTGACAAAATAAGGTAATATGTAAACAAAGAATACCGATTTGAGTTATTTGTGGTAATTATTCAAAAATATTAAACATGTAGGCTAAACATTTTTGAGCATATTATTATATTTTGTATTCACAGTGAAATTTTCCAAACATTAAGATTAATTTTTAACTTTTACATATTTATGCCATAAACTTATTTAACTTGAATAATTACTTAGTAACTGTAAGTTGGCATTGACTCAAAAGTCAATAGCAATAATAATATTATGTATAATTTAAAGGTTAGGTGTGTTTTCGCTCACAGTCGTTTTTAGTACATATGTAATTATTTATCTTTAAATTTAAATTTAACACATACACTTCAGAGACTTACTCAATTACGATTTACACTTGTACGCCAGAGTGGTTAACTAGGTACTTTCCGCTTTATTTGTGTTGTTTTTATACTTTTAGTAATCCTGGGTTTATGTTTCTTCAAAATCTGTTAACAACACAGCTTACTATAACTTTAGGCTTTCTTGTAGAAATTATCGTCGGAGTCTTACAGATAGCCTAAATAACCTTTCTCTCTTAAAACTCCTTTCAATGTAATAACCACGATAAAGTGTCGATTGATCTAAGTGTTTGAAATTGTGAACTAAATTAGTCTACTATTTACACCACATCAGATGTAATTTCAAATTTAATTTTTTAGTACCAGCTGACATTTCAATATTTGAAATATAACTTTTTCACTTTAATAGAATGATAAGTAAGTTGTGCTCTACATTATTTTTTTGTACCTATAATATAAGGATGATTTAAATGTTCATTACCTGTGCTTATTAAAATACCACGTAGGACAATGTTCTTTTATACATCTCTAAAAATTGTCCAACTATTGCAACAGAAATATTAAAAATCAAATATGATTTAATTATTCACACAAATGTGATGTTCAGTAAACAACAAATATTCATAAATATTTTTATATTTAGAAAGATTTTTATGTATACACAGTTTTAAAAATCATAACAATAAATATTTGAAAAAAAATAGATTTTGTCTATACTTACTCCATGTACGTTGATTTATTTTTACATTAAATAATAAGTTACAACTTGGCCGTGGATTTTGAAGTAATGGAAAGAAAAATTATGTAAGTTGTTGTCCTGTTATTTTTTCTAGAATACCTATATGTTTTAAGCATGAAATATTTAACAAAAAAACGTTTTATTTATTAATAGTATTTCAAATTTCAAATAAGTAGATAAAAAAGAAAACTTCTGAATGGGAACACGCATAAACGAACGAGAACAAATAATTACTCTAATTAGTACTAGCAGACCGTATAACCGACATGGCTACACCAAAAATCATCACCTTTTCCTCATCTTAAACAATACGGTGTTATATCTCCATTCAATATTTATTATTCTCAATTTAATGGAAAATATGAAATATTTGCAAAGCAATACGTGTGTTTATATTTGTAAAATGTTTTAAAATTTGCATTTTCTTCAAACTTTGCGAAAATATGTAAACATGAATACATTTAAACTTATTTTATTATAATAGTATGTTATAAAATCTGCTATTTTGTAATCAGAATCAAAAACTCTGCATTCGATAAAAAAATATTATATTATAATGACTTAAAAATCCATGCCCTACTTTCAGCTTATTAACTGCCTACAGTTAATTGAAGAGAGTCTTATAAATTGACTTCCACAATCAAGCTATAATATAATATCGTAGTTTAAAAACGTAGGTATAACAGTATAACATTTAAACGAACATAAATATTTTTTTTCAAATTGTATGTTATAGCCACTTCGGATTATATAGTAAATAATATTTTCAAAAATCAAGTGAGTTTGATTATAAAAAAATTATCCAGAAAATATTTTTTTTCTACATGCATCATTAGTATGTTATTGCTGGTGTTATTGCTTGGTAAACGATAACTGAAGGCTGTCATGAGAATTTTTATTTTTAACTTTATTGTATAATAATATAATATTTATAATATGAATCTTTTTGTTAATGCTCAATGCGTGCATATACCTTTTTAACGATAAATGACGTCACAACACGTCGAGAGTCAATTTAGAAACCAGAAATCAATTTGATATGAGTGTATAAACGATTTAAATATTTTTTATATCATCATTATTTTTCAAAAGTGTCACACATTAGCCTCTAAACAGTAATGAACGATCTCGCGTCCACAAAAATAACGACAGCGAGGTGTAACTAATATCCATAATTTCCTGTACGTTCGAATAAAACACAAATATTTGAACCTAAATTATGCTCGTTAAAGAGTCCTCATATATTTAAAGTTAATTTGACAAATAATTCATTTTTTTTTCATCCATCTTATAAAAGACCATTAGATATTATATTAATTACAATTTTTTTCTAATAAGTAAAAGTAATATTATGTAATTTAAATGAAATAGTACAATTTAGATTGTATACTTTAGTTGGGAATATTGAGCTCATCTGTGTACTGCTTAATTCATTAACGCCTCCTTATTATTTTGTTTCTATGAAATTATGATATGTTTTATGTATTATTTTTCATTGATGTTTATTTATTTATTATAGTTCCAAAAGAACTTTACTTAAAAATTACAAAATTAAGTTAGTACATATTTTTCTCTTTGGAATTTATCAAACCATATAACACCAACCATAGCCCCTTATTGTACCCATCATTGTTATTATATAGACGGCTATGGGCATTTATGGTCTCTATGTCTAATTTATTGATGAGTTTGTATTAGTTTTTTATACATACATTTTGCTTGTCAAAAAAATACAAATTTAGAATAGAAACAAACTACTACTATTTATAAATCTTAATATGATATCAATACCTATGCAGCATATTATTATATTTACAGGTTAAAAAAACAATATACACCTAAAAAATGAATAGTTATGTTTTCTAAGTTATATTTATATTATTTTATTAACGTGCATGTATTTTTTTAGTTCAATACATGTATTTTTATCTGCCGAAGTTCACCACTCATTAAAAAACGTCGATAGCCAAAATTAACGTTATCATTCAAATATGGCCAATAATAAAGCGTGGCACGCATGTATTATATTTATATTGAGGTTAAGGTTGAAGTTTGGATTTAACGTCCTTTTTCGTTAAGTACGTGCGTAAAATGGGTTCGGGTTTATTCGGGTGGAACACACATTGCTTGTTTGATTGTCCAAAAGTATTATAAGGTAGTCAATTTAGTTATAAAGCACGTTTGGAACAAATACTAACTATTAGTATCGAATAATTAATTTATCATGAGAAAGTATTTTTCAGAATATCTTTTATTAAAGTGTTTTACTGCATCAACAACATACAAAGCAGTAGAAAAATGACGTTGAATTATTTTAATACAATATAATAATGCATAAAAAAATAATAAGGCCATGCACATAATATCTCGACCAAATCACATATTCTGAACGCCCCACTCAAATTGTCTCTTACAGTTATATTATTTTAAAAGTCAAGGTCAGCAGTTTCCATGATACAACAACATTTTTTAAATTACAACAAGATAACTAAAATCGATATTTTTTGTTAAAATATTCACCTATTCGATATTTTTAGAATTCTGTAAGGAAAAATTTTTTAAAATTAAAATGTTCACATTATTTGTCTACATCATAAATATTTGGCATATAATTTAAAAAAACATCAAATGTCTTAAAAAAGCTCCCAAAAACGTAAAAAAAATTGAAATTTTTAACAAAAGATGCAATATTAATAATATTGAAATACCTACAACAAATGTACAAAATCAGTTTTGTAAAAAATTAGTGTTGTGTGAGAATTCCTTTTTTTTTTTGTTATTTCCAATCATCAAGAAAAATATACGAGCAATGTAAACACAACAATTACAATCTAGATAAAATGTACTACCAAAAACCACCCTCAAAGAAACAGTTTAAATTATATTTTAGATTTTGAGAGGATAGATGAATGTATCGATTTTGCAATGATATGTGTTTTTATATTTATTTTTTTTCTGTCATCACGGTTTCTTGCAGCAAAAGTTCTTCGATTTTCTTCAAGAACAACTTTTCTGGTATAAAAGTGAATTCAGTTGATGTCTTTGGGAGGTAAAAATTTAAAATACCCAATAGTTTTCAAAAGCGACAGGAGAAACAAACAACAAATTAAGGGAAAACTGGAATTTTTTAGCAAAACCAGTTTTCAAAAAAATCGATAGAGTAATTACTATATATAATAATGGAAATTTCCCATATTATTTTCATTAAACAAATAAATGCTATTTATTCGTAACCAAAGTCAAAACCAACTTGATGATTATAAACATAATTATTATAGGTTGGTCCTGTTATATTTTATGCTTAAACTTGTTATTTATTAAGTAGGAGTCACTCTTAAATTTAAAATCATATGTTATCACTTTATCAGTTAAGTAATAAACCCATAACGCAATACAGACAACTCACACACTATTCACGACTGATGATCAGTTATAAATCTAATAATATAATAAGTACCATAAATCATATTTTTCTTTTAATAAGAAACTTACTGTACTTATTGCCATAACGAGTAAACAAATTACATTATTATTAGTATCATACAATTCATTGATCGCTCTCAATCAAACACATCATAACTGAATGCCTTTCATATGAAACGGATAGACGAGAAGCAGGCATTTCAAACATTCTGCCAAAAGCCCTTTACCCAGACAACATAAGACACATGATAACATTTATTACTAAGTCCAACCTTATCAATAGTATGTAATATGTAACTTATATAACATGTAAATAATTAAGAGTTAAACTCTTTGTTGCCAATGGCCATATAGTTGCTGAGGCTTAATTAAAAAAAAAAAAAAAATTATTGATCGATGTTTTTTAGTTTTTAGTAGACGTAAATATATTTTTAATTTATATTCTTTCATTCAGGTCTCGACTCGAAGCTTTCGAACAAACGTGTTCCGTGGATCAAACGACCAGCCGGTGTGCGGGGCCGCCATCCACGTGTCGCGAATCCATTCTTGGCATACTGGGGACGATGTTGAGGACAAATTGCGCGTGCAAGGACACGTCGCCTTCCAAGTTCTACGACTGCATGGGGTGGCAACGGGTGTTTTGGTTCAACTCGTGTGTGGGTACGTATACGCAAAAATATTAAACTCGCGCGTAAAGTAGATATCAAAAATATAAATACAAGAAATAAATTTAATTTATTTTTGAATCGAGCATATGGTTAAAAATTAAAAACAAATTATAACATGATGAAAACGCGTTGTTTATTTCAATTTTTAAATGTTAATATACTAATATTTAGATTTGCATACAAATTATAAAATATTGCACCTAATAACATGTTAATATGAGTAAATTAATTTTATTTATTTCATTATTATGTATTATTAACTTAATCCAGAATTAAACTATTATTTCACTAAATAACTTCTCAAATCACACTTTGAAGAGTTCCAATCTTTAAAAAATATATTTATTATAATATACAGAAAAAACGATCATATGACTGCGGTGTAGCTAAAATGCCTATCTAGAACGCCGTGTGATCATATTTTCACTATTTAAATGTTTATCAAAACTAATAAGTACTGATATAACTATTACTGTAAAAGCTTCTTTTTATTATGCGCTTTATTAAGTAAATAATGTTTAATATAAGATTTCAAAGTATTTGTTGTATTATAAAAGCTAGTGTGTAACCAAAATACATCGAATGGCATGTCCAATCCATAGTTAGTGGATGTCTAATTCGTTGTATGAATATTGCTCACACCTAGGTCTAACTCACACACAAGCTAATTAAACTTGACTCGCGTTTTACTAAAATCAAGTGACGTTTGAACCATGGTACAATTAAGTCAAAATTTGAGTAACCAATACGGCACAAGTGGATGTCCACTGAGATCTAATTTACATTGTTGATGACTGCATATTACTAGAAGACTACTCATCAATGTTTGATTTACAGTGGTATAATACAGTGGTTTTACTGCATTTATAACAAGATACACAATGAATCTCGGCTTTTGAATTTTATTTTGAATTTTAAAAAAAAACCAGACATTATGCCAATATAGTTAATTCATTAGTATCATTTCATTACAAAACCAATTACACCTTACAATATTCGCACTTTTAACTGGGAAATGTCAATTATTAGCTTGTCATATTCCCTACCAAGGGTATTCCTAGTGAAACAAGGTTCACTTATACCTATGTTTTCCAGAAAGTGGAATTCCCTAAGCAGATTGACCACCGTGATCAAACTTGCAGCGCACGAGAGCATTATATCTGAACTGAATAATCCTTAAAATGATAAAATACACTCTTACCAATCCTCCATAAGATATCAATGTCATTGCATACCTAGAATGTGTCCTAAGCAAGCTCTTCGTTAAAATTATTTTGTAATGAGCAACTAAAGATTCTAATTTCATAACTACTCGTTGTTATGGAATATGGATAGTGGATACTAATTAGTACCATTGTTTTTACAATAGATATTTTGTATATTATAAAATCAATGTAAATTCTATTGTATAACCCGTATTCTTCCATAAATATACTTAATAGGGTTCACGTATCTTCAGATTGTGACCAATGTAATTGTTAGTTATGTTTCAAAATCATTTTCAAAAAATTTGATATTGATAATATGTCGATTTAGACTTCAAAGTCACCACAATAACATTTTTTATGTTCGAATTGAATAATGAAAGTAATAATAACTATTCAAGTTTGTAATTTATAAAATAAGTTTAAGTCAATCATGTCTATTGATAACTATTGGTTGTGTGATATACAAAGATTTACTTTTTATAGATAGCCGTAATTAATAAATTAAGAAGATTTGATGGAACTTTCACTTAAATATATATTATATTTATAAATCTTCTTTACTAACATATTATAAAGCTGTTGATTTATTTTTATGCAGGGTACCTACTCTTAAAATGTTCAGGTGTAATTTTGACTAATTTTGTTTTCTATGTGATTCTTAAAATCTTGGGAAGATTATATTATGTTACTTTTCATCCCTGAATTGCATCTCTAAGTGTTGGATACGCATAAATTTGGTTTCCCCTATTGAAAATCAAAATTGTTTTCGTTTATATTACACTATAGGCTTGCCATTGGTTAAAAAATATAAAATATTTATCACCTATGTTTAGATATACAATTTTTTATTTTTTTTAAATTATATTATTTTGAAAACTTGATATAACGAATTAATGATTATGAAGCAATATAATTAATAAAAAAAAATATTAATTTTTATTAATACTCTATAGTTATAGCAATATTATGTGAATAATATAGTAATATTGTTATCTATATTCAATCAAGAAACACTCAGTTTTGTCTCGTTATATACGGTATACCGAATCCCAAAAATATTAATGGTAGAGAAGGTTATTATTATTATTACTACTATGTATTTTATATATATTCATATACATCTGAACGTATAAAATATACAACAATAATGTGAGATTTATATTGAAAATCTTTTTGTCCAAACTCAATAATAATATATCCTATACAAGAAACAGAAACATTGATTTATTAATTTGCAGGAAATCCCATTACAATTTGTTGACAATTTTTAATAAATATCTTAATTCAAAACCCGCATAATATGACATCAAGAAACTAATTTTGAATGAAATTACAATTACCAACAATGTTTATGAAGTTATAAAATTGCTGAAACTCTTCAAAATATATTAGAAAAAATCCTGTAGAAGAACAATAATCTTTCACAAATCTAGAGTTTTCCGGGGGAACTACAAAATAAAGGATTGAAAATAAAGCGTTTAACTATTACACTAAAATTTAATTGATCCAAAATGACGAAAAGCCAAAGGAAATTTTTTGACAAAAAAGTTACCTTAGAACAACTTATTATAGGTCTATAAGACCTTAAAGTAAATTGAGCTGATGATAAACAAATATCAGAAGTATGGAATTTAAGTTAGTTGGTTAAAAAGAAAACATACTAAACAAAAGAAACAATTAATCAAAAATAATCAAAATATTACAACAGAACAAAAATGAGTCACGTATTGATAAATGAAAATATTATAATATACCCACTCAAATTCTTACATGACTTTAACACTCCAGAAAAAAAACGAATATCAAATCTAATATTGACAATAATTTCGATCAGATTACTAAGTAATTAAATAACCACCGTAGAAATTGACAAAATGTTATGTCAATGTAAAACAAAAGTCTATTGCCGTATAAAAAGAGGGGCCGCATACCTTTCATATTCCTGCAAAATCTACGGAAAAAGCAAATTAAACTTTTCTAAATGTATACAATACGTCAATAACATATACGGATTAGCTAAATTTTCAAATACAATAGCAAAAATTACTAAGAAATAGTGAACAGTTACGAGATGTCTTAAAAACTCAAATTTGTTTCTGAAAATTCAGATCAACTGCGGACTATCCTGCAAAATTCAATTTCAATTTTATAAAAAATTATACCTAAATATCATGTCAAGATTCTCAACAATATAAACTTGGAGATTTCGAATTCTAAAAATATTAAGTTAAATCATCTGAAATGGATACAAGCTAAATTACACAATATAACGTTTTTACATCAAGAAAGTTATATTCAACATTTCAAACCCATTAGTCGATCTTTAGTGGAATATTGACCGATCGTATTAAAAATGAATTATACCAATATCGGTTGATCACGTGCGGATTCATAATTACAGTTTAAAGCTTTGCGTGTAAAGAAAAGTAGTTAAGTTTCTATAAGTGAAGAAAGAATTACAATTTTTTGATGGAGAAATAATGAAATAATAATATTATTATGTATAACACAGTTTTTTATTATGCTGCATGTGATAATACTAATAATATACCTATACTAATAGTGAACGAACAACAGACATTTAAATTGTTTAACGTAATGAAGAAACTTTAAGCCAAGTAAATTTTGGGTCCCTAAATGATCAACGTTCTACATTATTTCTACTCGCATATTATAACGACATAACTGAATAAATACAATTCCTATAATACTATAATAGTGAACCTTTTTGCTGATGGTTTTAACTTGCGGTGCATAGTCATTAGTCACTAATATTAATACAATCCGAGGAGTTATCTAAGAAACAACACCCAAACTCAGAACAGTGGTTAATGAAAACAGCTAGCTGGTTTTAAATTTTCTGTAAAAATATTTTAATCAATTTTTTTCCTTAGGGAAAGAGTACCACAAAAATTAACAAAAAAAAAAAAATTAAAAAACTGTCATTCCTAGTCAAAAAAAAAAGAATTGATTTTAAGAGCAATCCACTAGATCCATGACCTTAAATACTTTAAATTTAATATTAGTAAAAGGCCAAGTATAGTGAAAACGATCAGCCATACCATACTACACTGGAAGATGTAAAACCATGTCTGGCACGCTGCCATGAACTTTTCTCACTTAAAATTAGCCTCAAAAAAAAAAAAAAATAGTGGAACTTTCAATAATACACGAAAAGAACAAAATCAGATGCATACTACCACCTATAAAGCTAATTATACCTTGGATAAAAAATAACTATACTAAAAATTGTCGAGCATAAAAAAATCTACGTATTAAATTTTAAAACTAGAAATTTACTCTTACTCATTCAACGAAATAAACAGATTTTAAACATACAAAAAATGCGACGGACGTTTACAACAAATTATATGAAAGTTTTATTTAGATATGCAAGCCAAAACAACAAAGTAAAGATCAAAATGGTAGATCGAGAAACAAAAAAGCTGTTTTATAATCCATAAACACCAGTATTAAATATTAAAATATACAACCTTTGTAGACACAAATATCCAAATAAATAGGTTGTAGGTCACCCCCCCCCCCTCCCCAACCAAATAAAACCGCTAGTTTGGTTTTAATGATATCTAATTTTTTAGAATAATATGAACACTTTAAAGATTTTGATAAATTTTGACAACATTTGAACTTTAAATAATTATAAAAAAAAAATCAAGCGAATTGAACTTAAATAGTTATCAACTGTTTTATAACAACATATAGACCTTGTGTTACATTTTCCAAAAAACTATATTTTTTTGAATACATAGAATGAGAAAAACCGTTCCGTTCAATTCAACCGTATAACCAATATCCAATTATTACAAGAGACAAAACTATAGTATTTGATGAGTGATGACACTGAGGTATCTACTTCGTACATGAATAACTTAATCCTTTTATAAATATTTCAACTTTTTTTTATTCAAGCGCGTATTATACCTAATTACTTTATCAATTATCAATCTATTCAAGGTCTAATATAAGTATGTAATACACAAGGTGCATATGAGTACAATTCAGAACATATATATAAGCGTATTCATAAATATGTATGATATCAAATTGAATTTGCACAGGTAAAAACAAATTGTAGTTTATTTATATGTTTAAAATGTTTAAATGCTATTTTTGTTTCAATTTATTTATATATATATTAATGCTTAAAATATTGTATACGAGATTAATTCATATATATATTTATGGTATAAGCAATTTTTACATATGGACTTTAAAAACATTCGGTTAGCATTAACTGTTGTGTCTGGCAGACAAGTGTGATTGATAGGTAGATACGGTTCATTGGCCGCCAAATTGTATGCATTGTATTTTTTATCACGTGTTAATAGTTTACAGAGCGATCGATTAACAGCTTATCTCATCATATATATTTTTTGTTCAATGGACTTTTTTCTGCAGCCTTGTCATGTCGGGGGCCTGATTTTAAAATACCATCGATTATAATTACTCTTCAACCAATCACAGAAAAAAACAATTTGTCCTTGGATCTTTTCTGAAACGACATTTTATTCGCAAATCACATATAAAAAAAAATTATAAAATATTAAAATAAACGTTTGTTGGGAAATGAAATTATTCACTTTTCCGTCAATCTGTCAGGTCTACTTTTCCATTGTCTCAACGGTAGGTCTTTCTTCTATAGGCGAGTGTGTACCATAATAATTACTATACAGTTTAAAAATAAAAATGTTTTTTGACAGACATTTAGAACAAAATAATCATAGTTTTCATACAATATGGGGAAACACGACAAATATACCAGAATGTAAACTGTTATACACGTATTTATATGTAGATAAATGATTAATTATTAACTAGGTATTTTATCGAATTATGTATTATACAGGGTGTAGCAGTAAACCTCTTGTCATTGCTCGTGTGGCTATTTTAATTATTTTAATTATTATTGATTATTATTTTTCAATATAGGATTTAACATAGGATTTCAAAAAAAAATAACGAAAAAATGATTTGCTTTATTTTTAACTGACAATTTTTTATCACAATTTAAAATATTTTAGGCACGCAGTTGTACCAACAGCAAAATCAACTTTATTTTTTCAAATAGAAACAAACATATTTTTTATGTATTTTGGTATAGCTTTTTTTTCTGAAAATGTCGATGGTCTAATTATCGATTTTCGTTCACTAGTTTAGTAACTACAGTCGTTTAAAGCTTAGTATATTTATAATACGAGTATTGATTTATCAATACTCGTAATATAAATAATTGATTTAAATTTCATTCACTAGAGGTATATAATTTTTTAAACTATATTTTAATATAATATCATATCTATTTATAGATATACACTCAATCGGTTATATTATAATATCACACTCCATAAAAAAATTCTTATTAAATTTTGGGTTAAATGCATAGGTACAAAATATTTGACAAACATAGTTCATTATTTTTAGTTAAACAAAAAATTATTTAATATTAATTACTTACCTACCTACTATTATTGTATTATCGCGATTCATTTATAACTTAACTATTTGAAAAAATAAAGTCTTATTTGCTCTTAAATCTTAATACAACTGAGTGGTTGAAAATGTTGATGATAAAAAAATTGCCAGTTAAAAAGAAGGAAACAAGATTTTTTTATGATATTATTTATTATTGATCTAAAATCATTAAAAAAACCTCCTGTAAAAGGACATAAGATATAATCAGTATTATATGTAAGTACCTACCTATATATTTATTCTGTATAGTGTATAAACTGTGTCACTATAGGCAACCTGTTAGACATGTCAGGCCGTCTACTATATATTTTCTAAATAAAAGTTGTTCTCTCTCTGTAGATATTTAGATATCAATAAAATTAAAATACGAACAGGACTCTGTAGAACTAAATATAACGACGATGATAAGAGTTTTTCATATTTTGATCTCCTTGAAATCGCAAAATCAATAAATTTTGTGAATATTATCTTTCTGTAAACATTTTTAATTTTTCAAGTTCCTATAAAACAATCTTGACGTTTATTATTCCCGCGTTGTCATACACTTCTCATAAGCTCGATGTTCTGAATTAATTATCTTATACGTTGGTAGTTTCTGTTATCATTAATTCTTATTTATATAAAATAAAAAAATGTTTTCCACAAAAGATACGAATCAAACTTCCCCCCATAAGAGTATAAAATATATATGTTACATACATTGTATGTGTGTGTGTGTGTGCGAGTGCGTGTGTATATAGTTTACTTTTTTTGGCACGTCCACAACCGACAAAATATGGTTTTTGAGCCATATAGCCTATAGCAGTAATATAATTCCTTATATTCATAGGACGTTTTTACGATAGGTACTTAAGTGTATTTTTATTTCCGAATGTAAGAAAAAAAAATAAACGGTTAAAGACTTATATGATGTATGCGATTTAATGACAGTCCTGCGATGTCCTCAGAATATATACATATATACTCTATAGATTTTATACAGGAAAATATCGATTTTGGGGGATTTGATATTTTTTTATTTTATTAATGCTAGTTGTGGACTGTTGTAGGAAAGTTTTTTTTGCAGCTGAAATGTTCTTGAAACTGTTGCCAAATGTGAAGAATTTCCAGTTTTTTTTTTTTATGTTAACAGTAAAGAAATATCAGTGTCAAATACCATGTTTCGTGCTGTAAATGCACTAAATACGAACTCCTGTTTTATAATTTTCATCAATTATAATATCAGATCATGTTATGGTGATTATGACCATCATGGGCACCGGGTTTTCAAATTTGCATAGGGTGCTCAAAATCCTAAAATGATTGAAGTAGGTAATGAGCAAAAAATGCAAAAAAAATTCAACAAAGCATTACTTGTTAACTCGTTTAATGACTTTTTTTTGTATAGTTTTACTATGTACCTAATATAAACAAATTATATACAAATAAGCAAAAATAATCTTTTTGTAATAGGTATATAATAATGAATTAAAATGAATTATTATGACATAATTGTATTATGAAATGTATGTATTTATAATCTATTGTATTATAAAATTTCTAAGTTTCTAATAATAAATTAAAATAGCTTTACAAATTTCAAAGGTATTTTGTCTCACTTTGGTGGTCTTTATAAATTTGTTAGCTATATTTTCAATATTTATTTCTTCTTTTTTATGTACATTTAATAATGCTACATTATTAAGCCATATTTGCGTCATTGTTGACCTTAAAAATGTTTTTAAACGCCTAAGAGCAGAAAAAGAACTCTCAGCAGTACACGACGAAACTTGTACGGTTAACATAATTTTAATTAATTTTACAATTTCTCGTACCAAATCTTGTAAGTACACTTCTTGTTTTAAAAAAATCAATTGCGTCTGAAACTGATGATATATTAAAATTTTTTGCTTTAGCGACATCTAACATAATATTGCGATGCAATTCTAATTTTGTCCTATCGAAATCAGGGCCATAGTATTCAATTATAATGGATGTGTTTATTTTTTGAGGATCTACTATAAAGTAACCAAAATAACAAAAAAACCCAAAACATATATTATTTGAAAATTATTATTTCTACATGTATTGTAAATGTATAATAATATTGACGTATTAAATATTTATATGTTTTATTTATTTCACGGGGTGCTCGAGCACCGCAGCACCCCAATAGTCGTCGCCCATGATGACCATAATACTATACGCATTTAAACCGGTTTTGGGTTGTCATTTTTCAGTGGAAGCACAAAGGGATTTCCATATGACCAAGATAAAGGACTCGGTAAAATTATTATCGCGTCACTTTCACACAACCACCGCAGTGGCGGTCGATCATTACGATCAGACTACGGCGATTGCGGTCAGACCACTGTCGCCGGCAGTCCCGTCGACCGAAGCCATGGACGTGCCGACCACAACCACGGCCAGGGTACTGATAGCCGGCAAAAAATTTCGGTCTGATACCACGACCGTTGCGGTAACCACGCCCAAAGCCACCACGACTTCAGTGGCGACCACTGCTGTAACAACATCCGTCAGCACGGTTTCGACGACTGCGTCTACTACTCTCTCACTAGCCACTCAAATTCCTTTGCGTGAGTTAATAATAATAATTATTCACTCGACAATGAATTCTAAGTGGTTTCATGCTCAAAATTACCCACCAAATAATAATTACTGAAATTAAACCACAAAACCCTGAAAGATATTTTGTAAAGCCAATTGTGTTGAATTAAGACTTAAAGTATAATATACCTATTTTATATATAATGTATAAATTACATTATTATACGTTGAGTGTGCTTAATTGAAACTGACAAATGTAAAATCAACTATTATTACTGATTTGAACTTTTGTTTAAATCAATATTTTTAATGATTTTTCATACCCAATTATGACCTATTACTATTCAAATGTTTGAACCATTATATTCAACAACACATATTTTACCTAAAATATAAATTATCACTGATCATCAAATAGCATAACTATTTACTTAAATAAAAAAAAAATGATAATATAATGGAATTAAACTACAATCGAACTTAAAAAATATAAAAATATGAATTTAGTTTTAGTTTTATAAAAATCTGGAACAAAATTATTACTTACAAAAACGTGTGATCATATCTTTTTTATACCTACTAAAAATAGCTGTTTTTTCAACTAAAACCAACATCTATCTGTCCCAATTTTTATATTTTACTTAAATCTATATAATGACATAATTGTATGTAAATATTTAAAACGTTTTTGATGTAATTAAAAACTAAAATTGTTTTATTTAGGAGGATGCAGTTTGCAGAGATCGCCACACTACAATAAACAATTCATGTCTGAAGGTGACGTAATCAGGGTGAGTAACTTCAATAATTACAGTTCATGTTATTAATTTATCAGAGGGATGGTATAGCTTTAAATACTTAAAAATATGTTGAAGTCATATTATATGCCCCATGAATACTAAAATGGACTTTTTTTTAAAGTTGGATTGACCAAAGTTTTTAATATTGATACATTTTATTCGTTATTGTCTATTTTCACAGAATTTTAATAAAAATAAAAATTCTATGTGACTACAACTTTCGAGTATCGCGCCATATCCATATAATTGATGGGCTTAAATATAAAAAGTTCAGTTTCAATATATCAAATTGTTTGAGAGATCAGTTTTGAACTTAAAATTGTAATATATTATTATTTCATAATTAATGATTTTTAACGATTGCCTAATTTGAAAATTACCTTAGTTATTCTACGTCAAGTTTTTTTTTTAGTTTGGGTTTGAACTTATCAAAACTTTACGTAAAAAAAAATAATTAAGTGAAAAAAAATTCTGCTAAGAAATAAAAAGTTATAATACAGAAATATAGAACTTTTCGGTTGTGAATAAATATTTTTCACTTAGCTAAAACTTTTTGTTCTCATATTCTTATTGGATGGCTGAGACTATTAATATGGTATATATAATTTTAGTCACCGCTTATTCATTTAGTGATGTAGATAAAGCCTATTATATTTAATACTATAGTTAAGAACTGATACATTCAAAATATGATTATGTTAAATTTTAAACATGCAGCTGTTCTGATTTCCTCTCGGAATAGCCGTCTACTACTCGATGTTATTATATTGTGGATGTACTATAAAGTGCAAGCCTTAACAGCAATGAGATTTAGATGATGCCTTTCTAGGATACTACTTCTCGAAACCTCACGATTTTCTTTTAGTGTTAAGGAGTGGTTCAATAAATGTATAGTTTGTATTAAGTTTATGTAATGGTAGAAAAGGATTTGGTTGAAAGTTTGAATGGTCAGTGCATAAAAGAATATCACGAGTAATACGTTCAAACTTTTAAATCAATAAGACTATGCAGGGTGTATTAAATCAACGAAATGAAAAGAACTTTAATGATAAACGAACGAACACGAATTTTAGTGATTGGCGAATTCTGCCTGATATTATGTCATGTGAGCTTTGTGTCCACGGAGAGGCACTGAGAGCGTTGCCAATTTATTGTGCTTGGCCATTATTATATAGGTAACCGTTTCTGTTCCCTCTTAGATTTCTGTGGCTCAGCATCGCGTGTTCGACCTGCTGTCTTCGAAATTCACTAATTTGCGTGTGTACCGTATTGGATTGCATTGGAACTCGCGTATCGGCGTGTAATCGTTGCATATTATTGTTGAAGTAACTGTTCTTCATTTGTACTTATTTCTACTTGTAATTTGCTCCAAAGCTTCGAGTATTTATGTGCATTATTCTAGTGGCTTGGCGTACGAGTTTGTTCAGTGATTGGTTTGGCGGTATGGACATGCTTAACGTTTCTTGATGCAATATATATCATCGTGTAACGAGAGATATAATGCAACTTATTAAGTTTATAAGTTGGTATATTATCATTTTAACTTTTGATGCTTAGTCCATGTATACTGTAATATGTATTAATATCTGTGTGTTGTGTATGGACACCATTGCCGGTTTTTGCTATGGATTGATATATTGTGCAATCATTTAATTGCTTTGTTATTTCATCAGATCGTAATTTGTTGCTTCATTTCTTCTTCATAGTTTTTAATTGCCTTGTTATTGTGAAATAATTGATAATTTTATTATGGTGATTTTATTGAATGATTTCTTTTGATGTTGGTTGCGAGTTAGAGATTTTTAATTGGTCTGATTGTATTGTTTCATTTCTTCTTTGTACGAAAGTTTTTTTGATTATGGGCATAATTTATACTTCGATGGCTAGGAATTTCGGTAATTATTATCTTAATGTTATTTATAATTATAAAAGATTATTTTGTATTTTTTTAAATTTCATTTTGATTTCAGCAATTCCATATCTGCCCCCCTGAAATGTTTTGTGTTTTATCATGTCATAGTTGCTTGTGAAACTCGCTGTCCTGAAACTCGGGAGCTTGTGAGAGTCGGCGATGCAGACGTCAATGTCGTTGAAATTACTTTTAGAAGTCACTCCTGTTGTCGTCATGGGTAGTTAAAAAACAAAAATTTAGGAGGTGATAACGGTTTTTGATAAGTCTTAGAGATCTCGTTTCGAGCGCGGGAATGTTTGAAATTTCACTTNGCTATGGTCTACGTTATAAATAACAATACCTGATAAATTCGTTCAAGTTTATTAACCTAATACATTAATAATACTATACGTATATTACGTTACCACCAGATTGAGAAGCTATTTCAATGATTTCGCGCTTTTAAAAAAAAAATTAATTCAAAGTTATAAGGCCCTGATTATGAGTATTAATTCATTTTTTATATTTATTAATTTATTAATGTATAAAGTAGATAAATTAGATATATATATATACATTTATTACAATATTAAATTTTAATAATTGGTAATTGGTTTTAAAAATATCAGTTTTCAATAGTTTTTCAACTCTGAAATTTAAGATTTCTCTGAAAATATTCTTTTTAACCAAATCTCACCAATTGCTTCTTGGTTTGGTCATTTTTTTTTTTTGCCAGTTAGGTGCAATATTACAATATGATGTTCTATTTCATCACTAGTCATTTCAAAGCTAAATTTATATGATATTGGAAGTATTATCTTACATTACTATATATACACAATATAATTGTGTAAAAAACTGAAAACCAAACTTCAAACAATTAAAACAATAAATATTTTTCAAAAACTATTACATTTACCGTTAAAGTTACTTTTATGCCTTACACAGTATATTATACGGGATAGCGGAAACCCCTTTAAAATATAATAAACGGAGATTTTATTGACTTTGTTTTTGTTATTATAGCTTCACAGTTTGGAGGACAACTCGTGCTCCGAGGTGTGCCACTGCAAGACCGGCGAAAGTCTGACTTGTCAAACCATCTGCGTGGAAGTCGAACCGTGTGAAACGGAAATCGCGTACTACCATCACGAGTCACCAGCGTATATCGCATTTCGTGGACGGTGCATGTGCTACGTCGGAAGATTTATTTGTATGCGACCAAAAATGGGTATGATATTATGACGAAATATATGGTTATTATTTTAGTGTTGAAATTGTGGTTAACATCGAAAATCTATGTACCCGTCTCATAACTATTTTATTGCCAGTTCGGGTTAATCAAGGTATTACTTTTTGTGGGTATTAGAATATGAAAGCAATTATGTTATTTAGTAACCTCTCACTGCTGACTATGAATTTTCGAATGCTATTGCCTATAAGATGATACATTTTTCAACTCCATAATTTTTATATAATGTCGGTCCTTTTTGTTATCCTGGTTCTATAAATATACTTCTCGAGAAATGATCTTAATTTTCTAAACGTCTCTAGGACTTATATACAACTTAAAAAAACTACTTTTAAGTACCTGAACAGCTACCGCATTACAACTCGCAACGACCAATACATATTATAGTGTAGGTAGTTATTTGATTTTCACAGCATATTTTATAACATTAATTCCAAAAACAAAGTATTTTGCTATCGTAGATATATATGTACTATAGAATAAACTTTCACTGTTATATATTAAGATCGGGTTTGAAATATATTTAGAAATAAAATGAACTCAAATGATGATAAATATTCAACAGGTTTTGTTTATGATTGCAGGAAATGAAAAAATATTTTCATAATCTGTTCATAAAATAAAATATAAAACATATTATATTTTGTTGCCCACCTGTTAGTATTTCTAGTGATAAGAAACACTTATGTTTCAAATGTTTATGCATTGAAAAAGAAATGTTTTTTCTTCTTTGGTTTGCGTTACTCCCATTCAGCACCCACCAGCATTTGATATTTTTGTGTAAGCGGTAAAATTCACAATATTATTTTAATAATGAGATACTTGTGATTTGTCGAAACAGGTTCGTATA
This sequence comes from Myzus persicae, assembly GCF_001856785.1. Lineage (NCBI taxonomy): Eukaryota > Metazoa > Arthropoda > Insecta > Hemiptera > Aphididae > Myzus > Myzus persicae. Next base: position 209,633 of record NW_019101502.1, on the reverse strand, counting down.
CGCTTGTACCGGGAGTGTTTCTGTTCTTGGGATATAGCGAAAAGGACGAACAGCTGTTGAAAAGTTTGGATATTATGAACTTTGAGATAAAAGACATCGTTTACACCATACAGAAGTTTATACAAGAGCACATGGTGTTTAACGTGAGTATCACAATGTATAACATGTACAGTGTTGTTGTTTTACTATCTTGTACTACAAAATATAAAGTCCGAAGATCGCAGTGTTGGTCCATATTATTATGTGTGCATTACAGTGGAAGTTATAATATATAATAATTATTAATTATTATGCGGTATGATAGCGTTCTAATAATGTCATATCTATATACATTTACTATGATCAATAGCGATAAGGAATGGGATTGTTTTGATACCCGATGGGTATAGTTAGTATAGGTACGTAAGTCAAAGTTGTGTTTGTATCTTGAATACACAGCTAGTGTTCTGTCTTGCAATGTACCTACTATAGTAATATGTACATAATCATTATAAATGATCAACAACCTATTATACATACTTATATAGGTCATCTTATAAGATATCTCATATACTTATCTTTCCACCACTCTTTCATTCAATCACAAAAATATAGAAATTAGTAAATCAATTTTTAAACGGTTTTCAAAAAATAGTTTTTAAAATGTCGATCTTTTCAATTTTTAAGAAACGCTGAAACGAAAATTTAATTAATTTTAGATTCTGAGTGAAACGATTAATGTATTGATTCGAAAATGTTTTGATTTTGTATTTCTGTCGGTTGTCAACATATGAAATAGTTGAATTCTCCAATCCTCGTCATCAGTATTTTTTCCGGTAAAAAAGTAAATCTAATTGGTAATTTAGATATGGCAAAATTAAAAATTCCTAGTACTATCATAAGGTTAGTAACCTAACCTTTAGAAAGTGTAAAAAATACCAAAAAAAAGTGTTTAATAAAAACTAATAACTATAGTCACTTGAAATTTTCACCAAATATTTATATTAACATTTTCCATACATTGAAAAATATTTAAACTATTTTGATTCTTTTTGAGCTATTTATAGCAATTTTTCATAAGTTATAAGTTCATAAAAGTTTTTTTTTCATTTCTTCCTAACATAAGACATTTATAATATTATTTTAATATAGGGTTCCAACAAGATTTTCTACCTCCATCAAAAAAAAGTTTAACATAAAGTTTTGTTATTTATAACATTTTTGATTTTTATTATTTTATTTTAACTATTAAATTTGATTATTTATACAAGTATGCTAAGATGACACAATGTTTCCACTCAGAATAATTTACCTAAAGAAATTAATATAAATATAATACATCCATAACAATGACATGCTTGACAATTACTGCACAGCAAAGCATTACCCACTTGTCCACCTTTTTATATTTTTTAGTTTTACCCAAAAGGTATATTTAATCAATACAATTTCAAAATACTGGGTTCGATGCAATTTGGTTAATAGAAAAAAACACTGCGAGGCAAGCATTGTATATAGGTACTGAACTACTGAAACAGGAAAACGATAAAATAAAAATTATTTTAGTTATGTAAAAATAAAAAATATTATCGTATTACTTATGTATATGCTATACTACAAAATATTTTTTTTTTTCCTATGAATAATGGACATTATGATAATAAATATTGTTGGAGGAGAAGTTCTGTTTAGTTGTAGTCGATCTTATCTCATTATTCTACCATATTGATAAAATAGTGAAACAGATGCTATTGTATGTGTAATATACTAATATGTATATTGTTATTGTTGTTTATGAATAATTTGTGTGAAATTTAATGGGTAGGGTGCTTATAATGGTTAATTCCATTACTGAGCCTGAACTCCAATACACACGATTCCTGTTCCTCAAGATCAGTGTAACCGAACGAAATTAAATTGATAACCTCCTCTCTGGCTCTTCATTATGTTGAAAGAAAACAAAAGCCAAATATCGATTTCTGTTTTTGAAACATTTCGTGTGGATAATAAATTAAACCAAATAAGAACCATGGGAAATTTGACTTTAGGTTTTAAAATGTCGGACAATTACTAGAAAAAAAAATAATTTAGATTTCTAAATACTGTTTGTAGTTACTAGTATCCGTGTAACAATTTTTATTACTCACCATCCAATATACCAATGTCAATCCCTTTAAAGAAATATTAAACGCTATTTTTGCTTAACTCCTCTAATAACGTTATTTTTCTTATAATATGATGTCTTATAGATGTTTAATCAATTAATTTTTTCACAACATATTATGTAATTAAATAGTCATGTTAAGCTCATATTTCTCATGTGCTCACAGAATGTACCTATATTTGATTACAATTTTTCCACATTTATAAACATTTTGGCAAAATTAATTAGTTTTAAAAAATTGTTTTTATTTCCATGGGTGTGGAAATTAGAAGATGTGAAAGTGGCATTTGATATATTTGTTGCACCCAACACCACAACAACCAATATTTGTGATGTTACCCCCTGAAACGTATTTGGGATGAACTCGATTGTTGGATGTAACAGTAGTTTGATTACGACCTTTGATGTGTGGTAAAAGTGCTTCAATTAGGTATGAATTGCAAACACATAATATGATCAGCGAAGGTCAGCATATAGGTCCACCAATGATAGTATTTTTATCATCAAACTAAAATACTCTTTTAAATTGAATTAATAATATTATTTTTACTTAACACCAACGAAAAAAAAACATAACGTGAATAATTCATGTTTAATTTATTTCCAAAGTTTATAAATTATTAATTCTGACATGGGCAAAGTTAAAGTCGAACATGAACGCATTTAAATATAATATTACCATTGTGAAGTGTTTTAACCGACCGTCTTGATTAAGACAAAAATATAATTTTGCCGAACAGCAGTGAAGATGGCCAATCTTTATATGACTTTATAGTTTATCCTAGGTTTCAAATATCTGTTATAGAACAATAATAGGATTCATTCAAATATGATTTTATTTCATTAGTATTTTATTTTCAAGAGCTGCGTTTGAGAGGTATACGTACATTATGCCTACAACTACCTACAAATGGACCTATTTAATTTTAGTTGAATGTGCTACTTTTATACGGGTCATAATTGTTTTTAACAAAATATATTAGAGTCGAAAAGATTTAAATAACATTTTCAGTCACCTGCATAGACCTTAAACGTAGTTGTGTTAGAACAATTTATTGGTAGTTTTAAAATTCTGTAGGAGTAAATTGAATTTTCCACAGTAATATCCTTGAAAACAAAAAAAGGTCTTACATCTTCAAAATGTATAATATAAATACATATTTTTTTTTTTTATATCTGGAAATAAATATTTCAAATCAAACAAATTACTTTTATATAGTTCGTATTTATTAACTACCCATTATATTTCTTATAGTGTACAGTGATACTAAAATGTTTTCTTAGAGGTTGTGACAGTTGATAGGTTATTTGGTTTTGTAGGTATGTGATATTGTGTGACTGCAACGTGATAATTTGTAGTTTTTTTTTTGTTTTTGGTAACAATATATTCTAAAAACCTAATATGTTTTTTAAAAACTCTAATAATAATGTATTTTTGGATATTTTGATAAATCGCATGTGTATACGGTATTTACGGTGCCTATTCTGTAATTTCAATTTGAAAAGTGAAGTAGATGTAGATCATTATTGGTTTAATAAACATTTAATGTATGTTTGAAATTAAAAATATTCTATAATATAAAAGCTATCGATTTAATTTTTATTTTCTATTCCCATTCGAATAATATTCAGTGTTCGTACCTACACAAGGTTAAAAATGTTCAGATTATTATGTACCACTTAATTAACATTTACTGGGGCTTCGATTTTAAACCGGAAGTAAAAAAAAAAAAAACCAACTATATTTTCTCTACTATAGCTATTTTATCGTATTCAATTAAAAACATTTCTGGTAGACCCAGCCCTTAATTACATAATTTACAAAGCAATTTACTATCGATTAGTTTTATAATTTTTCATCTCAACTTTCTGTATCAAAAAGCGGTTTTGGTTTCTAGACAGTTGAACAAAAAGGTTGTTTGTGAAAATAATTAATATAGGTAACGACGATAATATTATAACGTGTAACAAACTTGAAAGTTGTAACTTTTGTTGTACAAACTATATTATTATAATATAGGTACATAAATAGTTGTTAATGGGGTGATTATATATGTTTTCAGACTACATGCAAATTGCAACTACACAGCATGTCATTCGAGAATATGATCATAATGGGGAAAGCGTCTCAGAAACTTACCACTGGAGGTTACCTCAAAAACGATGCTACGGATATCCGGTCTTCCGTTCTCCAAGATAATGTAAGTTTTCCTCAATATTTTTCACACGTACAAACTGACTCACACTCCATGTACGCAAATAAATTCATATTACATATTGTATTGATAATTATGAAATCATATCAAAAACCAAACACTAATCTTAAAATTGGCGTCAAATTACACTCTCTAATCTAACGCACATTAAGTAAATGGTGTATTTTTTTTTTATCAAATATGCATATAATATTATAGGGTGTGTATAACCGTTAGGTGCTAATATGGAAACACGTCAGCCGACTTAAGGCTATGCCGTATACGCGAACACCGTCAAATACTTTAATACTATTATAGTTCAATTTCAAGTTGTTCTAAAATCATATTTGTTCCTTATAAAATAAAAATGTTGAACACTGTTATATGATAATATAATAACATCAACGTTTTGTACATTTTATAAATTTAACTAGGTAACATTTTTTTTTAAAATTATTTTTACTATCTTAACTGTTTTAACACATAAAATGTTTTCACAGTGACTTTAAGTAATTCATTTAAAAATATATACGATTTACAAAACATCAGTTTTAATGAGGATCCTGATGAAGAACAAAGCACAACATCTTAAGGCATTTTTTCAATTGGCTGTTTTTGTTTTATTCCCAACACTTTCCAGTGAAGATTTTTGAAGATTTTTTCTACTGTTAAATTAATTTTTGAGTGATATTTTTTGAAATGATTTTTATCCAAATTTACAAGAACGGTATTCCGGTAAAGTTGTGGGTATGTTAAATATGAAAATATTAATCAGGGTCATAGGAAGTTTTAACATCAATTTGAGGGGGTGGGGACTTCAATCTGGCGTAACTAAAAAACTGCACATTTTTTTGGGAGGGAAAGGTTAGCACATTTTAGTCCCCTTTACTCTCAAGATTTTTAACCATAAATTCAGGGGCGCTCAGATTTATTTTGAGGAATGCGTTATTATTGTCCATTGATTTTTAATTTTTGTTTGAGATTCTACAGTTCATACTTGTCATGTCTAATGTGTATGAGTAGTCATATTATTAATGTAAAATACATTACTAATGAACATTTAATAATTTGTTGTTTTGAGCTATAGTTTATTAGGGTGTACACAATTTAATTTATATTCTCAACACCGCTGACTGGTTTATTGTTTTATTTATGTATATAATATTAAAGGTTAGTTTTTCATTAAGAAAGACTAGTAGGTATTTACTAATTTTTAATATTCCAATTCATAGTCGATAATTATTTTTCGAGTTGGGTTTGTGTATCTCTTGAGGTAAATATTTTTGCTTGGTAGGCCTAAACGTGTGTTTCCAATTAGTGAGTAATTCTGGTATTAGATAAACTGTTTATTTTCAATTTTTTGGGTTGCTAATATAAATATTCCAGATTTTGTTAAGTTATGATACCGGTATAATTATCCGTATACAATAAATTGTTCGTTGGTAGTACAAATTATAAAATATTATAATATAGTACTAAATAAATTATACATATATTTATTTAACTAAAATATAAACAGTGTGCATAATCAGAACTGATATTTGGGAGCAGGAAATCCTGCCATTATAGGGAATATTATAGATATGTCTATCCCCATTCATATTTGGAAGGTTTGGTTAGGTAGTAATACATTTTGAGTCATAGAGTTATAATACGTTTGGTGCCTGGTTTGTTTAAAATACCTTGATGCCATACCTTTTCGTAATTCTGTACACAAAAGAAGGCTGTTGTTTTATTAAAAAATAATTTTATTATGATTTTGGTCATGCCCCGTAATTGGTAAATTGTTGAATTGAAGGATTTGAATCCAAATTAATAAGATATGATAATTTTTGAGAATGGTCTTATTCTGCTCAGCATAAATCTTTTAAGAGTCTTGGAGATGTATGAGAATAGATGTGTTGATCTATAACACACTCTCCAGTAAGCTATTCGGTATTCATGCATTAACAAATATGTTTAATGTTATGAATTTTGAAGTTGAGATACGAATTATTTATATCATTTCTACTACCATATTATCATAGATTGGGCATACCAATTTGAGTAATATACAAATATAAAACCTTCAAAATAATCACAACCTCATGGATGTAATAGAAAGGTACTAAAATTGACTATAGACGTCGCTTGACAGTATACTATTTGTTTTGATCCATTATTATAGTCATATATTATACCAGATAAATTTCATTTATTGTAACGTTTCGAATCCAATACTAACATTTCAAAGCTTACAGCGGTCTCATATATTTTAATAGTAATTTTTTAGTACCCCTTGAGTGTTAAGATAAAATTCCATCATTGCGTGCCTATGCAAAAAAAAAAAATAGCCAACATTTTTAGTCACCAAAATGTATTGTGTTTAAAACAGTAAAAGTCGAATTATTACCTATTTATCACATCAACGACGGTGTGTTAACATTAAAAAATAGGTGGGTATAGGTACTTAGAATTTTTATTTTTTTTAAAGTAATTTTTTAAACAAAATGTAAATATGATTATTGAAATAATACTAAAAAGTGGTTTACGTAATTAAAACTATACGTACTCAGCAGTATTAAAAAAACTTTTTGGTCTTCGTAAACCCTTTATTAAACCCCATATCATTGCACACATATATTATATATCGTATTAAACTTTTAAAGGTTAAAATAAATTTTGTTTTTAGATACTTTACCGTGCATAAACATTATCTTTTCAAGAATAAAAATAAATTTTCTTATCACCTAGTTACTTACGACGCGCGACGCTTAAGAAGGTGTGATGGTTTTAATTTTTTGTAAAACTGTATGATATTTTGTATAATTCAATTTGCTTATAATTGATTAGTAAAACGAACCTAATAATAAGCACCAATGCGATTTCCCTTCCCTGCTTTGATCTGGTTATTCAATAACTTAAATAGCTTAACTAATAAGAAATTGAATTTTTTTTGGTTAAATTGAAACTAAGTTAACTGGAATAAAATGTATTGTATGAATATTATAATTTATTATCCCGTGAATTTACGGTAATTTTTCCTACACAAACCATTTACTAAACTTGTCACCTCTAATGTATGATAACAAAAAAATACTAAATAGAATAACATTTTTTTTTACCTCTGGGGAAATCGCTATAAACAGAAGTTAAATAATTATGATTTTACAACCAAAATATATTTCTGAATAGAAAAATTTTGTATTTTATATTTAAATAAATGTATAATATGGAATTACTAGAAAACAAACTAGTTAACCAAGCTAAATTGAGTTGTCAAAAAAACTTTTTTGTATTTTAGTGAGTGGTTGAATGGTTATATACTCTGTTATATGGAGTAATGAATATTACATTATTTCGTATATATAATACACAATACACATACATAAATATATTATTATTTGGATACAGAGAGTTTTTTGAGTTTAGATATTATTTGAATGTCCATTTTTTTTTCAATTTGTAAACTAAAGTGTAACAATTTTAGTTATACGGTCAGGAGTCTCAGGGCAGATAAACATTAGGTACACAACGAATTTTAAAAACGAAGGAACCTAACCTAACGAAAACAAAATATGATATAACACAATACATAATCTTCTACCCTCCGAAAAACAAAAATCTAAATTTATGTTTACGACGAATTCATCTATTATCTTTATCTTAATTTTATCATTTATATACCTTTCAAAACATACCAAATCCAACAGTTGATATAAAAAAAATGTAATTATTTTATAAAGAGCTTAATACTATGCAAATAATATTAGGCCTCTTAAAATATTGATTGATAATATGCCATCATTTTTAAGTCAGATAGACCACTTTACAAACTTACTATAACAACTTAAAATTGTTTTGTTATTTAACAATTGTACCAAGTTTAAAAATGATTTACTTGGTTCTGTATGAGTTTAAAAAAATGATTAAATTCCATAACCATTTTTCATAAGTGTCTTTTTGTGATGTACCATTTTTGTTTTTGAGTACCTAATGAAGCTTGCAAATGTAATACTAGTAGGGCCCCTAAAATCTGTTCTTACCTCAATTGCAAATATTTTTATTATACGCCGATATTTATTTATAAATGAATTACAATAATGTGTGATATTAATATGTATAACCTACATTATAATTAAAATTTTTTATGCGAAACTAAATGCCTAATGCGGCTTGTGTGGCCGTCTGCTATGGTGTCGGTGAGCGCAATGCGAGTCACGTTCACGTAAGCCAAACATCTGCCAAGCTTGTCTTGAAAGCTAAATTTTTGTAAATACCTATATTATTTGTGTGATTATTTACCGTGAAAAATTAGTTTATTCAACAGTTTAGCACAATAACTATACCTAAATTAAATAAGTCATAATAATAGAATATTTTCAAAAATGGAGGCAGACAATGTTATGATTTATAATGGAATTCAAAATAATGACTATTACTCAATGCCTAGGCGCATTTATAACATAGTATAGACACCTAAGTAATTACCACATTTTCAAAAATTATGTATGGTTTGGTAAATAATGGTTAGATAAAATGTCAAGTTTACATTATTATCATTATCTCTCTCATTTTTTACTTTTTTATCTCACATAAAATTCAGTGCAAGTTACAAATGTATGTTTATAACTGAAATAATCAAATATCGTCTTTCATTGACAGACCTCTGTATAACGAACTTTTCGCGCCATTATCTTTGTGCACCCCATTGAGGTACATCAAAATAATAAACATAGCCCTCAGCTGCAGTGCTGGTAAATATATTCGAAACGCATTCACCACCGACTACGTACTTACGAACCAGGAAGGCTGCAATTGCGGTTAAGTCACGAAACGTCGTCAATTTAACCGCTCTCCCTTCGCCATCCAACTTTCCGGTTCCGTTTCGTGTATCAAAATCGTCTGAGCGTTATTTTGTCTGTGATGGATTCCGTTGATTGTCACCGTGCACGTGGTGTACCTATAATGTTACTTCTACACATTTTCGCATAATATTATCTACGCATAGGTATTCCAAAAGCGAATTTGCAGTGTGTGGCTCACCCACGCGTGTACGTATTCATCCTCTTGTGCAATGATGACTTCAAAGACTCACATCGCTAGTCACATAATACATATATCGACAAATGTGAACCTAACGAAGTAGGTAAGTCGTTATCGTTGACTCAAGTATAATACTAACTTTAACGACCGCGACATTGTTTCTTGTGTTGAGTTATATCTAGATAAATGTATCTATATGAATCGTCTAGCTCTAGATGCAAATTAAAGTATCTTCGTCTTATCTAGATGAGAAAATAAATTAGTACCACATTGGTAGGTATCTAAGATTTAAGTTATGGAAATCTACATAAATATCTAGATAAATCGTTTGTGACGCACGTGTTTTTTTGTCAATAATTGTTTACTCATTTAGCCATTTTACATTAAACATTATAAATTATAATATTACCACAATACTATCTATAAGAGTAAAAAATAATAACATTTACGTACTGTTTTCTCGTATTAAATTTATTCTATCCTGGCATGCTGTTACCACAATTTTTAGATTATAATACTTTATGTTCGATAAGACAATTACGAATTAACAATAGCAGTTAAGTACCCACCCTCCGACTGACGTTGTATCAATTCAAGATATAAATTTAACACCATGTACCCTACACCTGTATCGTCTATTGGTAAATAATATGTTATTTTTATTATTTATGTGTTTATATAATATATATCATATAATTTATGTTTGCCTTGCTTAATCGATTACTAAACCATGAATTAAATAACATGTCAAGCATTATAAAAAATTAACTATTGTAAGATAAAAATCTATATGAAAAAGTTCGATCTACATAATTATTTAGATAAAAATTGAATATTCTATCTTCATATTAATCTAGATATTAATTTAGCTATAGTAATCTAATATTTACCTAGATGTTATTTTTTCTACTGAACTCACTAGTGCTGAGTTAGTTACTCATTTACTCGTTACTTAGAGTTACAAGAATTTAACATTTACTTATAAAAATGTTTAACTGTATGAGAGTTACCTATTTGTCTAATTTCTTATCAATCATAAACAGACGTAGATACTATATTTTTGGAAAACTGAAAAATGGTTTTATGGCTCTTGGAAAAAAAACAGCAATATTCGGTGAAAAAAATTATATAACGGGTACAATTTGACTTAAAAATACTATTTATTGTGCAAAATCAGAAAAACACTAGTCGATAGCATGCCTCAAATGATCATTTTTGAAACAATATTTGAAGGCTAAAATTCACAATATAGGTATTTATATTCAAATATTAAATTAAAAATCATTTTGTTTTTTAAACATTGAAATCCACAAGAAATGTATTACTATATTTATGCATATGACACAAACAATTTAGTATTAAGAAACAATTACATGACAAAATTAACAGTTTAACAGTAATATCATAACATTATGTTAACTTGATTTATCCTCTTACAATATGTCCAGTGAATACTTTCACTGAACGAATTGTCACAAACATCACACGGGTAGGGTTTCTTCTCCATTTGCCTGCTGGTGTTTCCTCAGCCTGTATCTATTAGTAAAAAAGTTAATTTAACACATAATTGTTTTTCATACAATTATTTGGTAAGTGGTAACTATACATTTCTATTTCTGATAGATTAAAATGTATTTAATCTATTTATTTATTTACAATTTAAAACAGCAATAAACTCTTAGATCTTAATCTATTCTAACAAATAAATGTTGTAACACTAATCAGTAATAACACACCTTACACCCACCCTTTCATAACTGTATAACCATTTCATATACCAGTAATCCATTTTAGTTCTTGGCAACGCAACCTTAACGGACAAATAAGAAATATTTTTTATGTGAAAATGTAATAGTTAAGTAAGTGTACAAATATAGAACGATTAGACTTGTTTTTATTAATAGCTACTTCCTACTACTCCTACAGAGGAGGTAGTATAGGTAGTACTTTTTTAGTTCTTAACATGAGAGATGGTTTTTTATGCTAATTTTAGTACTTATAATAAATTAGACCCAACCAAACATTTAAGTGCGTGGATAATCTGAGTCAAAATATTTTTTGAAAATACAACATATAATATGGGTCACGTCTAAATATTAATTTTGGTAATCTGCTTCACAAATTAAATTTAAATTATTGAAATGGAACTGATAAATTAACCGAGCTCACGTCATTTATAGAACATAAAACGTGAATTGTAAACATGCGAAAAACACAACGAATTATAATAATAATTATTATTATATTCCTAGTTGTTATATATTTTATTATGTATTGAAATATTACTCATTTACCTATACGAAAATTAAGTAGGTAAATATACCTAAAATTAAATTATCATTTTCCAATATACTTGATCAACATTTCAATATTTTTCTCAAAATGTATGTATTAAAATTAATTTGCTTGATGCATAAAATACATAATATGAATAAGTTAAAAAAAAATATTAATTCTTATTTTAAATTGGCACAAATTACAATTTTTATACGAACATGATTTCTCAGTTAATGGCATTGTATACTTTTATCTGGTTTTATGTGGGGCAAATAACGACCATAAAAAGGGACGCAAATTAGTAATTTGGGTGCAAATTACACAGGTACTCCCCTAAATATATTAAAATCATATACTCGTGTAGTTTCTTAGTTACTAATTCATACTCCATATGCCCATGAATTTACTACCAAGATGTTTTTTTATAAAACGATGAAAAAGTTGACCATTGCCCAAATACGAAAGAGTCTGACTAGGTAATTCCCGGTTTTCCCGTAGGCTTATAAACTCTTGATCAAAAACCAGCGCCACACTTTGAACTATTATATCACATAAATGTTACAACAATATTTCTAACCCGTAGCTGTATAAAGGTATAATTTTAACAAAACTAAAAATATTGTATCTATTAAGAAGCTATAAAATAAAGTAGGCACTGAACTACAATGCTAGTATGTTGTCCAAAACAACGTCAAGCTATAATTTAAAACCCTATATTTTATATTATTATGCCCTTATATATTATTTGTTTTTCCAGTTATTACAAATTTTTTTTGTTAATTCTCGATACGGTTACGTGTTATATTTAAGAATTAGCTATTAAAAAAATGTGTCCATTATATTTTAATACTTTGAAAAATATAATCGACGTTTCGTAACGCATTACAAATAAAGCAGTATGGTCATTATAGTAACGTGTTTCATTGGTTACGTTACTTACTGCCTAACACAAATCTCCACTCGTTATAAAAATTATCTTTCAGCTGATTTCCTTTGTACAAAATCTCAGTTATTGACCAATTAGCGAAAAATTTCGTACAAACGTTTTTTGAGCTCTCAGGGATAGGCCTAGGCTCCTTTTTATCTCAAAATCAACCCTTAAATTTTGGCTAACTATTTTTTTTTTTGTTTACATTGGTTTCTGAAAATAAAATAATTTTTTTAATATGATTTTTATTTATCATGCTTATCACAAATTCATATACTTTAAATTGCTTACGCTGTGATTAATAAACGTTCATGATTAATTGTAATATTGTTCGAAACACGCAACGATACATTCGGCTGCATCTCTCTGTTTATCTGGGATATGTTGAACTATCAATAGATGAATTGATTTTCACAGGGTTTTTACAGGTATCGTATTATAATATGTTTTGACTGAAGCTTAACGGAACACTATACATATTATTAAATAAATGGGCAGATTGATACAACGAATTTAACTCTTGCAAAGTTGGGTGATCTAGCTATTGTTATAATTAATTAAAACGTTTGCCTTTTTATTTTACTGTAACAGTGTGAAAGTTGACATTGTCTGGTATTTTCCATGAATTTGCACAAAGATGTAACTTGAATATATAGCAACTAGTATATACTCTAATGGTTATCTAGAGCAGTGGTTCTCAACCTTTTTGTTGTTGCAGACTACCTAGATGGCTTTAAAGTAAGACTACGGACCACTTTGGGTTTTGCTTCAAAAAATAAAAAAGTAATGCTTTATTATTTTTGTTTTGCTTGCAGATTAGTGTATTAAATGTGAACTTGTGCACGGTTAAAAGCATAAATAAATAAAAATAAAATATAACAATATCGGAGTATCAATTGTATCAAAAAAAAAATATATAAAATAAGTACAATTTAAAATTAAAAACAGTATTTGATGAGAGCTGATAAATATTTCCAAGTGTGAAATTTATGTTTCCTAATCTATAATTAATCGTTCTAACACGAACCTGTTCCTTTTTTATTGCGGACCGGTGCCGGTCCGTGGACTGGCGGTTGAGAACCACTGGTCTAGAGAGTAGATATTGACTAGGTAGTCGTTATTCCTCTATTCTAGAAGTTTTTAAGATATGTATAAAAAAAAATTACGAATCTACTATCTAATAGCAAAGTAATGACGATTAATGATGATACAAAGTAATAAATAAAAATCTTTACCAGCGAACGTAATTATTTTTGTTTGTAAACCTGCAGTGTCGCTAAATTAATTAATTGATTTTTTTTCATAGGTGTATGTATTTGGTATTTTTATCTCAGAATAGAGAAGGTATAGATTTAGTTAATTAACATTATTTACAATTAAATAATATGTTAATACGGCGCTTTGGATAGATGATTTGGGTACATCACTGTCATGGGTTCAGTTTTGTACGTTATGTTTGATTGAATTACGTCATTGTAAAGTTATATTATGCGTAGGTAGTTTGTAATAACTAATTAGTAACTATAACATATAATAATATAGTATAATATAAATCTATTATGACTGAAACACTGAAAGCATTTTTAAGTAAAAACCAAGAATGATATTATAAATAGCCAGACATTGTTAATGGTATAATTATAATTTAATTTTTAATGTTTAAACGATATTAAACCAAAATAAATCTATTCTTATTTTGGCGAAAGATACTTAAATCCTTAATTCTGTAGAACTACGACAAAATCATAATAACGTACCTAATACAATCTAATATTATTAGCATAAGTATCTACTGACCACTCCTTCAAATATGTTTTGGTCGGTTTTATATACGGCGCTCCAGGCCCACAATTAAATAGCAGTGAAATCTGTAGCATGTCTTTTTCATAACCATTTAAAAACAAAGAAATAATTATAAGATGTTAGGTGATGTAGTTTTCCACAATACCATAAATAACCTCCAATAATTTATCCAAATCTAAGGCTCCAAAACTGGTCATACATTTGTTTATAGAACAATAACGTCAATAACCCTTGAAAATTTAATTTGAACATTACATTTTATATTTATTTTTTTTTTACATTCACATTTTATTGATACATAATATGTTAAATAAATGTAAAACTATTAATATTATGTACAATAAAATTAAAAATTCATCATTGACCGTTTGAGCATTAAGCAACTTGACCCCTTTATTCAGAATTCAGCGCCAGGGGCAATTGCTGCACAGAAATCCACTAAAATATATGCAACTGGTTTCGGTAATCGATTAACTTGGCCACTTTAACGAGTGCGCGTTATGCATATTATATAATTTTGTGGTATGTTAATGATAATTGTGTAGTCAAACGTGCCAGTTTTATTTGAACACTTGTATCTTAAATAAACTCATCTACGTTCCATTTACACAATTATTAGAATATTTTTCAAACAATATGATGCATATATTATGGCCTCTGAAAATCCCATCTATTGTTCATACAAATTACTCGAGTATTTGTTAAAAAATAACGTACCTACTCTTTGTATAGTTCAATTTAGAAGTTCACTGATTTACGTAATATTGACGAAGTACATTTGTTTACTGAAAATTGTTATTTATTTATTTCTTATGAAAACAGGCGTTTTAAAATTATAAAAAAAACTCTAAAGTTGTATTAGCATAAATAATTTGATTAGATTAAAAAAGTTCTACAACCGATTAGAAGCTTACATAAATTGTTACCTAATGTATTGAATTTTATTTTTTATGCATGCATCTAATTTTTGTGCTAGTGATGCTTAAATTATTATTTATTGGCAAGTTTTTATTTTCTATAATAGATTTATAAAATTACATTTTATAATTTTTTTAAATATGTTGCACTGAAAAAATCATAAATTAATTACAACTCAACGTACAATTAAAATTCTCTTATCACTTTACTTTCGATGAAAACTGATGACTGACAGTTTAACTAGAAGAGTAGCTGCTACTTAAGTTCGGTGATCGAAAGGTTACTGGATCTGTATTCAGTAAACAGCGTTTCGTACCGTTTGTTATTTTTATGTTTTCATTTATTTTTACGATATTTTTAGATGGTTCAGTAAAAATATTATTATTTTTGGTATACTTGTACGACGAAAAGTATGCCTCGTTGAAAGACGAACTCGCGAGGCAAATGGAAAGATAAGTTTAGAAGGGATTGACATTTTGGTATAACAATTTACTGTTGGTGAGCACTGTTGTTCAGTAACACTGTAGATTGCAACATTATTATTATTGTCATCGGAATAGATAAATGTTCAGCTATAAAATAAAACAATTTTATGGAACTTGGCTTTCTCTTTACTCCTCAATAAGACATTGCCCACAAGTACTCTTCAGAAAAGTTTTAATACAATATTACACTTTCACTAGACGTTGCTTAACGAAAAATATCATGCCCGTATTTATCACACACGTTCGTAGTTTATTCATCCGTATTGATCGAATCGCTACAGCCATTTATTGTATTTTACGAGTTTTCCGCCTGAATTTTTTATTAGTGTTCGATCGATTTGAAACGCTATATTATGTATGTATTATGGTTGTTTAATAATAATTTATTATCGAATCGCATAAAAAAAAAAAAAAATAATCGCCTATATTTGCTTCCATAAATTCTGAACCTTAATCTTGAGGGATTTCCTTATCTTCTGCATTCTACCGAAAGTCTCGAGCGTGGTCCCGCCATCCAGTTTATAATTCATACAAACGAACTGAGCGTTAACGTTCTGCAACTCAAAATTGACAAATTAAAATAAATTAAATAACGGTCCTTCGAGACATGGAAAACAGTAATTGATGTGCAAAATTGTGTTACATATTTTATGCTGCGATGTTGGCATTGAAACCAACAATGATAGATCATCGCATTCGTTAAACGATTATGAGCATGTTTGGAGTTAATTATAAGATTTATTTGAAATTATAAATATTAATTAATGATAATGATACATCTCTTCAATACCTAGTTTACTTTTCTGTTACATTCACTGTTATTGTGTATTTTCTGAGAAAATCGAAATTATTATAGTTCTTCAATCAAAAGTTTGAACTTCTTAGAGCTTTTAGTACCCGAAAAAATGTCAACAGAAAACAAAACATAATTTATAAATTGTCATAACGGTTCAACCTATGTTTGAATAAAATTACATTTTTTAATTAACAATAATATAAGAGAAACAGTATATATAAGAATTAAGAATACAGTTATTTTTTTAACTTTTTTTGTCAGGCATAATCATACTTGTTACTATATGGAATAGTAAACTGGACAAGTCAATTTAATTATTCTTACAATTTAATAAAACAATAATATAAATCAATAAATGCATTCATAAATTAAAGTAAATTACTTTAGTGTTAGGATTTCGAATAGATGGTTTCTGTTGCTCAGTACTTCTGGGCCCCTTCCGCATAGATATCTGGTTGGCGAAAATCGAGTCTT
The DNA here is from genome assembly GCF_001856785.1 of Myzus persicae. NCBI lineage: Eukaryota > Metazoa > Arthropoda > Insecta > Hemiptera > Aphididae > Myzus > Myzus persicae. Next base: position 192,589 of record NW_019101502.1, on the reverse strand, counting down.
CAGTTTACAATGCAAGGTTCTGGTTGTATTTGGCAAATTTACAAGTGTGCCATCGTCTTTATTATTAGGCAGTAGCAAGAAGCATCCTGGTCATTAAGTTATCCCCATTTCAACATCCTTAGATTTTCCAACTACATCTCTCAGTCGATTAAATGCCTTCCACTCGTGCCGTTGTAACTCTTGGGCGGGAGGTCAGTGTTCTGCCTGTCCAATCCACCCTCTAGTGTTCAGATACAATTAGAGTGTGGAGTGTGCTCCTCATTTCGATCGTGTTAATTTTCGAAGTGAACCGATGCTTGTGCATATCATTTTACTTGTCTTTTCGCAGTGATATTTATAAGTCAATATTCTGTCAAAAATTACTCCTAAAAGTATGTTGGTGTATCGCAGTCTTCCCATGTTATATAAATATAATGTGATTTAATTGACGATTAGCTCCCCTGTTTTTCATATGAAATGCATATTGAAGTGTATCGTTGGGGTTCGTTTTAAAGTATTTTTTTTTTTTGTAATATTTGTTACCCAAAGTGTTGCTGAGTTTTCCTTAAAATATCTCAAAATTACTGTCCTGCACTGTACTTGCTGCTTCGCCTGCGTACCTATATACACATTTTAGATTTGTCCTAGTTTGATATATATTGGTCATTTATATATACGTTGTAAATTTTTGTAACAAAAACACTGTGCTTTGTGGTAGTCCATTTTTCGAAGTCCTCTATCTGTTGTGTTTTCCTGCTATAGAGTGACAAATAGTTCGTCTATTACTCTATAATTTTGCCAAATTTTAAATTTTGTGTACATGGTAGTTTCTCTAACAGCAGGCCATCGTTGACTGTGCCATAATCCACTGAGAGGTCAATAATGCCACGACGTTTATTTGCTACAAACATTCAACTGTCATATTTGTTTTAAAAATAGATAGTTTCTTTATTCAAAACAGCATTAACGTGTCAATTCGATGAATGTTTTTACCTCATCTGCCCGAGTAACCAGTGGGAATAAATATTAATTTATCACATTACTATTATTTTCCGTAAGTTGTAACCATAAGCTACCATTAAAAACAAAAATTTCCAAATAATCTTAAAATAATTTCGGAGATTAGCGGGAACGAAATTCGTGACCCAATATATAACATTTATATATTTTATATAATTTTTAATAATTATAGTATTATTATAATATTATATCAGATATAGTTTTTTTTTAATTATCTTCATAAACTAAATTCTGTGACAATAATGCACACACATCAAGTACGGTAACTGTGGTCCACGGCCGCTTAAAATTTGAATAAAAAAAATATTTAGAAGATTATTTTAATTATTTTGAAGATCAAGGATTAAAATCAATGCCTCGATAACTTTTTTTTTTGAAAAATGAAACGGAAAAAAACATAAAGTTTACAAGCTCTAAATCATATTAATACAAAAAATCTGAAATACTTACTTGTACGGATAATAATGAAATGTAGCCGCATTATGGCTTGATTATCAGTATTCCGTTTCTTTGAAAACATTACTATCGTTGAAATCATGATTTGTCGTGTTTGAGCGTATAGATTGTATCACTGGAAAACACAAATTCATTGTTGCTCAAAATACTGATTTATTGATTTTAAATACCAATTCCGTTTATTGAAACAAAAATATGAACAGAATGTAATGAAATATGAAGAAAAATTAAAATTTATGTTTTAAAAAAAATTTTTATTATTTATTATCTAGGTATGTCATAATTTAATATATATAAAATGAATGGGGTATCATAATATCTCCTACGGGTCTTCTAAATGGGTCAAGTTCAGGTATTCCTATAGGGCTTGTGTAAATGTGAGGGGCTGAATCTGATGCAGTGGTGCATAAACCAAATTACATTAATGTATAAATTGTGAATATTGAACGAATAATTTTTTTCATTAATTATAAATAAGTATTATTTTATAGTTTCGACGAGTAGATTGGGACAGAATCAAAAATTTAACTCGATAAAAATTATTATACCACGTCATTCCGCCTGTTATCAACGATGTTAAGCATTAACATAAATATTTAAAATAATACACTCTGAATTATTTTTAGTTTAGGTATGTACTGACATTTTCTAAAAGTACAATCTGTTCCAGATTACAAAGGCAATAATGTTCCCGAAAATCTAAAAAGAATAGTAATTTCACCACCGTTTTTCACAAAATTGTGAAATAAATACGATTTTATAAAATTCTAACCTTGCGTATTTTCGTAACTACATATTATCGTGTCTTGAATTTGTAAACATAAACAAAAAAAAAATTCGAAATAATAAGCATTTTAATAATAATAGCGTGTCGACGGACAAAACATCACAACTCCCTATTTATTATAAATTCTAATACTATGAAATATAATTAATATTATACATATAGGTACGTTACACCGTGGTTTCCGGATAACGACCGCGTAATTCTATAATTATTGTTATTACGATAGTAGCACCGCATTGCACTGCGATATATATTTATGTATATATTAATGCTATATTACACAGGGCGATACTTTATTCATTGATTTTCTTGTTCATATCATATTAATATATCTTAAGAAATTTGACATGTTAAAATTCTTAAATTTTTTTTACCGTTATAGACATATTTATAACACGTTTGGTAGGTAATTTTTGTTCTATATTTTGATTTCATTATCAGTGTTTGTCCTAGAAAAATACATAATTATTACTCTTAGTATTTTCTAATAAGACGTTTTTATCCGGTACACGGCAAAACCAATTACTGCCCGTAGTACACACCATACGCAAAAATACTAATAATTATAATAGTGATCAAATTTTAATTATAACTCGAGTGAACACAATATTATTATATTATACGCGTCACTTTGTTTTTTTGCAGATGGCTTGTTTCGAGATATTGAAGAACTTCTCGTTTATGGTCACCACGCAGGCCATGCAAGTGAAAACAAACATGCTGCTGTCCGTGTTGAAAATCGCCGAGGTCGACATACTACTTCCGGTGTCCAATTCGCGGACTTCCAACTTGTCGCCGGACACGTGCACGGCGACGCTGTTACTGGTAATTATTGCGGCGGCGGTCCTGTTCTAGAAGACTTACGGCGCCGCTCGGACGTTACGATGATATTATTATTGTTACCATCATCGTCGTAAGTCTTTATAATATATTATATATAGAGCGTCGCGTCGAGTTAACTTTTCTCTTGTAAATTTATTGTTGTTTTTATTTTTTTTTTTTTTGTGTGTGTGTGCGTGTGTGTGCCACCGATCATACAGTTAGTAGGTATGTGCCGCCGACAGGTAAATTATGATGGTACTGCGATGGTATAGGTTCGATTTGATCTGTACGGAAAATCACTAAATTGATAATAATGTTATTACGACTTACAACTGATGTCGTCGTATAGGTGATCATCACTGTTCTATCTTTTGTTTCCGCGCTATCGTAATAATAATTTATTGTAATATTGTCTCGATGTACTCGTAGTCGTGGGACGCAGTTGCCACTTTACGGACTGCTTCCAACAATGTGCATCCCCCTTAGCGGTGTACGTAAAACGGATATTATTATTTCAAGCCTATTTTCGAATCGCTCAAATATTTAAATTACCACGTTATACCATGTTATACATTAGGTATAGTGTTATTTATAGGTAATGAAATAATATGATAGTTTAATATTACGATGAGTATGATACAACACGAGGGTGTTTAAGAGAGTGTTTCACGCGTAGGTACCTAATTAAGATATGGTATTTATAAGTATTTCCAAACGTTACTTGGTAAACAATTGTAAAGGGTGATAAAAATGTAATATATATACAGATTCGATGTCCTAAACTTGCATGATTTTAAAATGTACGTCATAATGCATACAACGGTCGAATGATGATCAGACACGGGGTATGAAAAATAAATAATAAAAATGCTATTAAAGTCTTAGTGTCCGGATGCCGAGTATAAAAAACACCAAATGTATTAACTTCAGAATAACACTAAAATAATAAAATTATTATTATTATTATTATAGTGTCAACGTGGCGGTAGAAACTCTAATTGCCCTAAGGCTTATAATACGGCCAACCACTTCCCGGAACTCGGCAATTTTGCAATATTAATTTAGAAAACAGTGGCGCAGACATTGTAGGCAATCAACAGACGGTTGGGGTCACCGCCTACAATTTCATGAGACGAAGGTAATCAAAATCCGGACATTTTCCTAAAATATATTTTCCGAAAGCGCAACCATACTATAAATACAAAACATTAATTATTTGTGCCAGTCTATATTTGTTTATTTTTCTGGGAAACTCAAGTTTATCCGTGACCTTTCTGCCCACCTCATAAAGTTATTAATAACATTATGGTTTGACAAGACTAAACAATAATGTTTTTTTTTTTGTTTGGTCACAATAATTTAAAATAAGCAAATTGTTTTTAACAAAATATTATACAACAAACAGCATAACAGTAATCGAGAGTCAATCTGGATAACCCTATGAAATAATCTGAGATCCTATTGAGACAGGTTGGAACCACTGAGAATTCGGGAAAATACATATTTTAGAATGGAACTCAAGATTAAGAACTGTAGTTCATAACATAATATTTAAAATTTATACTGGCACTAGGGAGGCATATAATTGGATTTAACGGAGGATTTAACGTCAAAACAAAAAAAAAAAACAAATATTTGCACAGTGCACACTGTAAATTGTATTTCACTGATTCAAATGAATTAAATATAGGCACAACTACCTTCTATATTAAAATTATTGATACCGTATTCTTAAGGGATCTTTAGTGCAAGAATCTCGATTCTTTTTTCATTAATAAATAATACTCTTATAGTCTAAACGTGAATGGTATCATAGGTATCGAACCCTGCCGTAGCTTTCATTTTTTAACATTATCATATCTGTTTTAACTTCGTAACCTAAAATATTGTTTACAGTAAATAAATACAATTATAACAATTTTTATAAATACAACTTAGTATCTAAAATTATTTAAATTCATTTTTACGAACATATAATAAATTCACTGAATATTTATTTCCATACCATCTTATAAATACCAACCAAAATACTAAAACAAACTATATTTTTTTTATTTCATCATATTTTTTTCAATTTTGCTGAGTGATTGTTTATCGTTTTCGTTCAAAATTACTCAGTATTCAAATATTTTTGTAAGTTTAATTTTTGATTATTGTTAGGCTATAAAGTTAATTGTCTGCACCATTTGAGATATCTTCAGATTAATTCATTTTCTATAGTCTTCATGAATAAATAAATAATAAGCATTTGACGATGCACAGATTAAGGAAAGGAAGAAGATTTAAGCGGCTTATTCTATTTTCAGCCTAAAATTACATCAAGATATGGAAACACAAACAATCATTGACAATAATCCTTCACTGCTACAATCTTCCTTTGTCTTCTGTAGTTATTTTCAGACTTTATTATAGCACTTTGACTTCCTCGTCCAACCAATAACTATTTCTATGTAATTATTATCTGTAATATTATCATGTAAAAGTGAATTTAAGCACTTCAAAAAAATTGTTATATTTATCACATTTAATATTATGGCACATAATATACTGCACATTGTCAAAACTGCCTACGATGACCTTTTTTTTAGTTCAGCGTTTCGATGACAATTACCAAATACGCTTATTCACAAACACATATTATCGTAATACACTACTAGAGGGTTCTCCATTCATATCGACCGGATATTTTATTTATATCGTTTTAAATAATATAATAGTTTGTTAACTGTAAAAAAAATATGTTTCACCCCATTTCCTAAAATTTTGGTTCGTCGGACATAATACAAGCGTGTTTTACTCCCCAGTTAAGGCATACTAATAATAATAATAATAAAGTACAAGGTAGAGTGGGCTATACAGTATATATCAAGCTGGACCTGTTGGTGGAGGGGAGGTGGAGTGATCCCGAGTACACACACGAGCTTGTGAATAAGTAAAACTACTGAGGAGACGGTAGTAGTGTTCTTCAGAGCTATATTGCCTACTAAATAATAAGGCACGAAAAGTCCACTGTGTTTATAACGATATGCGCATAACAAAATGATTGGACGTCGGCGTCACTCGCCATTACGCTGTATCAACAATGCCCAATTCCAATCCTAGATCAATTCCAGTATAGAGGCACTTTGGCTGATACTTGGTTCTCAATCCCCGTCGATGAAATAAAAAAGGTCATGTTTGTATAAAATATTTACGTTATGGATACACATAACTTAGTGATTACCGTAGTTATGATCATTGGATTTGAAGTAAAACACTAAAATTGTACACCTAATGAAAATATAAATAATATGTAAACTGTTTATAAGCTTTACAGTGATGTAGTACCTTTAAACAAAATTTGAATCCAAAATAATAACAAACTGAAATTAACATATTATAATGCTGACACTATATAATAACACAATTATTTGCATGACACTAATTTAGTTTCCAAGCTGGCTAAGGTAATAAATTGTGAACAGTGTGTTATGAAAATACAAAATAAATTTCCTCGTAAATAACGAAATAATGCAAAGAGCAATAAATGTGGAAACGAGATTAATTTTTACACACGTTACACAAGAGGATCGATATTTTATCAGACAACTATTCCGATATTTTTTTTGCTCAGATCAATTCACTATGTTTCCTGTTTTTTTATTATAACAATTTCCCAATCAAATATTTTTTGGATTTTAAACTACAATAGTATAATTTACTCTCGTGAAATCACCAGTATAATATCGTAAAGGTACTTTAGGCCAGTATAGGTAGAAGCACAACACTAAAATGTAAATAGATAGGTACACAGTACGCACAAACATACTCAAAGATACACACAAGAACAATATAATCATTTGAAACAATAATACAAAGTAACACATTGTAATAAATAAGAGACAAGACGACCATACACGAAACATCCTCAAGCGATATAACATAATATTATAACATAGGTACATGAAATATAAATCTGGAATGTTGCAAAGTCCGGGACCTAGCTAAAGCCCTTGTCACCACGACACACCCTCCACCACCCCTCATCCGCCATCCGACGTACCAGTCAGAGTGCGTCCGCCAAACCCAGACGTGCGTATCCCGAGCTTTACTTTTCGGTCAAGGGCCCGCGATAAGGACGACGACTAACACGTGCTACGAATACTGACTTTCACAAATGAGTGTGAGTACGAGCGAACAGTGTTTAATATTATACTGTGGGGAATAGATTTTCTTGGGGTGGTCGGAAAAGCAAAACAGTAAGACGCGCGCTGGAAGCGAACCCTTGAACATCGACTTTTCCGCAGCATCGATATTTTTTATTTCCGAGATTAAACGCAGGAAACACGGTGTATATTATCGTGGTTTTCGATTCTTTGCGCTTTTAAGACGGCTGCGCAACGCAGTATCTAGTATTGTACCTACATTATATCGACTGACAAAAGGAAAAAACAAAAACTTGACACATTTCACAAGTTATTAAAAAGGTATAGGTAATATAATAAAACGAAAATTAGAACAAAAAAACATTGGTATAAGTAATTAATGACGAAATTAATGGTATCATTCAATCGGAAAAATGAATAATAATAAATTATACGTTTGATTCCCAGTGGCATGATTAAGAGGGTTATAATAGTGTTGAGTACATCTGACCATTTTTAAATTTTTTTTTAAATATGAAAATATATTTTTAATTCAAGATAGAACTAGAATAGTTCCCGATCATTTGAAATTTTAAAAGTCCTGCATTCTCAAAAATTCAACTGAGTGTTTACTTTTTAGTTGAACTGAAAAGCGAATAAGCTGCTACTCTCTCATTTTGTGATAAGATCTGTGTTAATTGAGGTAACTTATGATTTTGACTTAAGCAACGAGGGATACTACATTTGTATTTTTACCTGTAAACTAAATACCATATTACCGGGAAAAAAAATTGTTCACTTCCATTTTCTTATTGACGACGGGTCAAAGTATCGAAGTTACACCACTGCAGCATACTGAACTCATTTTTAATATTATTTTTCTATTATAGTTATGTGTGCACACGCATATGTATAGGGCTGTATTCATCGGAGAATATTTTGTTGGACGGTGGATCGATAGTTTTTTAATAATATAACATGATAGGTATATAGAAGCCGGTTAACTGATAAATAATAATTAAAGGGATTCAAAAGCAAAACAGACCTTTGTTTTTCCTGAAAAATGACCTATTTTAATTCCAACACCAGTACGGTCGATATAATTACACAATAAAGATTTTGAATACGTTTTTGAATGTATTATCTTGTCTCCTTTAGATTCTACAAAAAAACATATTTTAACATATTTGGTCATTTTGACTAACATTTACCTAAATTTGACTTTCATTATTTAAAAATGTTTAGTTGTGAAACAGTAAATAATATTTATTTATTTATATATTTTTAGAATAATAATTCTTGAAATAAGTAGGTGAAAAAAGTAAATATAATAATATTCAGTCGTTAAAATCTGTTTTCAATATTAAAATCACTTTTTTGGATTAATCGGGGAACATAATAGATTAAAAATTGATAAATTTAGCATTAATAACATTTTTCTTTGAATATTTCCTATGTGAAATCCATCTATTCTTTGTATTTCATAACCTTTAATATCGTAGCAGTGGATCCAAGAGAGACGAATAACAAAAACATATTTTTTGCAATGACAACACAGAAAATAATCATACGGATCATGATGCTAGCCTCTTAAGCACACAATAAATCGACCGACAATAATGTATTTTGAGGTCGTCCCAGTCGTCGAGTAAATATAATAATAATTAGGTACAGTACTCACTTCATAATATTATTTTACGAGTAAGGATTTGTGTGTATGCAATTCATGTCACGTAGCTGTATAATACTGTTTTAAATAATAATATTATAATATCGCGGACGTCGATCCACCGCCCACCATCAGCGTTTAAAAGTAAAATCGTGCGTTTTAAAAGTTTCTTACAAACTTATTATTATTATTATTATTATTATTATTATTATACCATATAACGTAGTTAGTCACTCCTTTATACTGGACTTAAATACCAACCGTATTTTTCGTTGTTTATTAATTAAGTTTGTCAACTGTAGGTTAAGGGAGTTAAGTAGCTAGGAGTTATAATATAACAATAATAATAATAATTCATGAAAGCTTGATACTATAATTTATATTGTAAACATAATTGGATAGGTTAGGTGCTTTGAGTGTTCGTTGAGGTATTCTTACATCATTTTTTTTTTCACTAATTTGTGTTCGATACACTTTAAAATGTAAAATATTTTTTTTACGATTTGTAGGCATGACAGCGAATACATATATTTTATAATATGTTACATTAAAACTATGTTAGTGCAAGTTATTTTTTTCCAGACATTAAAATTAATTAACACAATCTACATAATAATTAAGTGTTTTCAGTATATTTTTGTTCAAAAGAAGCAATAATAATAAAATATTTTACTTTTTTCTTCTAAACGAACTTTCAAAGTAATTTATCATAGTGGTTTTATGAAGGTAGGTATATTCACAGTGTGAGTGAACTTTTAGTATATGTATTGTAATATACAAAAAAACTAATTTTTTTAATTCAAAATACAACAATTCAATGACCATTCACAGGATATAGATCTTGAATGATGTTGGGTATGGCATTCAATACTATAGAATATAGATAATAGTATAATATGCATTCCTTACCGTAACAAAAATGTTCAGGAAAGTTTTGCTAAATCTTTTCGAATCAACATTTTTACTTATTTAAACAAAAAACCAGTGAACATTTCAAATGCCTATATTAAACTGAGCAATAAGCTTAGTTTATAAATTTTCCAGTTTGAAAAATTAGTTTTTTGATTCATATCAATAATATCATATGAGAAATTTATTTCAGACTAAAAAAGGTAAGGTAAACCGTTAGTGGCTCCTGGACTAGTAGATTGTACACGGACAATATTAACCGAGCTGACCTATTCCTTTGAAGGTATAACAATCATATTAAAATATTAAAATAACACAATACGGATATTGGTGGTATCGCTCATTAAAAAAATTTACAGTTAGCTATAGTGAAAATTATATTGGTATTAATATACTAAGTATTTTTCTATTATGTATACCTAGTTATACTGTTATAGGTAAAATCGATAACAAAATTGCAATATGCCAATCGTGGTGCACAATTAAATAAATGTACTGCTACGTACTATGTTTGTCATCGATTTTCGTTTAATCTACGTTGTGAATATTGCGATTTTGCGATAATATACCTATTATGTCTGTAGGTGCAATTTATTCTCGAATGGTTCACGTTGAAACACTCTCTTAAAATTTACCCCCTAAGTGTTATATCACGCCGTCAGGCATATATTATTCAGAAATTAATATTATATTTTATTCTTTGGGTCAAGTCTCGTAACCTTGCTAGAACATTATATTATAATAGTGTACACTCCATGTGATGTACAACCGTTCGTTTTGATCACAGAAGTAATATCAATGGTAAAAATATAAATAGTATCAATGGTACTTATTAATATAATTTTATGGTTCAGTACCAGTTATCGACGGCCGTGTAATAATAACAGATGGGTGATATTGAAACAATTATAGGTCGAAGAGTGTTACTATATAAACAAAATAATGTCATAATACGTATATAACAATCCAATCATAATGTTGTAAGACACGTACAACACTACGAAATCGATACAATTTTGCGTCGTAATGCTGAGCTCATTTTTTTAATAAGACATTTAGATTTTACGCAGAAAAGAAACAAAATAAAAAACAATACTTTAGCATAATATAATTTATCGAATGTTGTATTATAATACAATATATTATTTGAGGGCCTATAATTTTAAGTGTAACGCGAGTACCTAATACCTAGGAAATACGGATTGTACATTAATTGTTGTTTAACATTATTATTTTTATTGTACATTTTATTATTACTTTTAGTGGTATATTATATCAGATAGTGGTTTCAAGGTAATCAAATTTTAAATAAATATAACCAACGAAATGTATGTTATAATCTCTGTAGCGGACGGATCGAAGTATAATAAACATTAAATTATGATACTATTAATATCATATCGTTTAACGGCGTTAACGTCATCTTCGAGACTCAGATTTTCTGGCACTCGTTAGTCGTTAATGTCAATATATAAAATATGTGCCGAACGATAAAGTACTGCAACTCACAAAATATTTACAAGTATATTTTACTCACTAATATCAAAGCTGAAAATGATGATTTTTCGAAACTCGCCTAAAATAAGTAATATTATAATAATATTAATTGATTTAGTGCGGGTTTTTTTTTTATTTTTTTGTTATTCCTTCCAAAGATCAACAATTAGTTCGTAACTTTAAAGTTGATTCTTTGAATAATAATTAAAGGCATGGTAATTTGCAGACCAGTACCTACGGCCTGCCTCTTGCGGTTCCGATGTTTTAATTATTAATATATAAATTTAATTTTCAAACTTTTGAAAAGTTATTCGTTTGACTAATGCAAATATTTTAGCTGTAACGTTTCGGTGTATATGCACGGTCATAAAATATAATTTAATAGTTAAATTAGGTCAACGTATTAGTGCGGTACACACACTGAGCCATAGAGTTTATTAATATGTAAACACACACGTCCGGATAGGACTAAAAGTAAGTAGGTACATAACATACGGAAAGAAGCAAAACGAACAGAAAATGCAAACAACGCGCGAACTATTGCAGAGTATATCGAAAAAGTTCGGACTTTTTCATTTCACGGTGTACCTAGTTAATTAAAGAAAGTGCGCTGAGCATAAGGACTCGTGAGACGTTACAATAATAATAATGATAATAATATGTATGTATAAATGTAATATATCATAATATTATCATTGTGTTAAAAATGCACCGTGCACACACAACTTATTTATATACATTTATGTTCTTTATTTTTTTTTCCAGCGAACTCGGTCCGCGTACTTGAAATATCTCGTGCACGTATAATACCTACGTATATAATATTGTATATATTCATTAATGATCTCTTCAACTTTTTATCCAAGATCAAGCGCGCATCGTCTACAGTCTACACGATATTATGATATGATGCCATGTTTAGCTTTCCGAAGCTTGTTCTTAACGTTTCCGGGAAAAAAGTTTGTTCCTCAATCGAAATTCCTCCAAACGTACTATAATCTAATATAATAGTCATTATAACATACGTGAATATTATTATTACGGTAGATCGTCGATTAATAATAATAAATCATGCTATAGAGTATAGGTCCATAGGAACGTCAAATAGTTTAGTTATATAATAATATAATAAATATACACGGGATGATCCATTTAACGCAAGACACTCATTATTTCAGAAAACAACAACGTTTTGGAAATTTGTATTTTTATCGTTATTATTTTTTATACATACCACTCTTTGAATGACAACATATCATACTTTTAATTTAATATTCTAAAGCCGAAAATTATTCGGAATATTTCGAAACCACGTTAAGTTAAGACTTCGGACAAGTAGTTCATTATATTTTATAAGTATTTAAAGTTTTGGTATCGGAGAAGTGGGACAAACAAATTGCGGGGAACCACTCTACTCCACTAATCTAAACTTTGAACACTTATACCTCATAAACTACTCGGGCAAAATTCGATCTGTATGTAGGTCCCGAAGTACTTTTAAAAACTATTCTGCTTTAGAATAAGGAATTTAAAATACACGTTTTCATCAAAAAAATAAAAACTATTAAAAAATGTTATTGTTTAACAACTTAAAATTGTATACAAAAATATTTTTAAAAAAATATAAATTGTTTTTTGAAATTGTGAGGGTCTTGTGTTTATTTGTCCACAATGTTCACAATGATCACATAATATATTTAATACATCACTACTAAAAAATAAATATACAATATTCAAATACATATCACATATACCAAAACCACATAATATTATCGCAAATAATTAAAATACACTAATATTGAATTCATATTATGTTGAATAACCTTTAAAAATTGTTCAAAAATCCTTTTGTTCCATAGAACACCCTCCCATTAATATTTTTGTGAATCACCTGATTGAAATATACCTCTATCGATCTACCACAGTTTACGAGGCTTTTTTTTCATACATGAATAGTGGTAAGAAAGATTTCTTCAAAAGTCGTCAGTTGGTAGTTTTTTGGCTGTTTTAAATTTCCTATTTATTTTACAACATTTTGTTGCATTCATTGCATTAAGAGTTACGGTTATTGTAATTAATTACAATATATAAAACTCTCATTTTCAAAATATTAATCGTCTATAAACTATACAACTCTTGTTCCTTAATTAATATTATAATTCGTGTCTATTAAATATTGAAAGAAATATAATTATTATCTAATTTTTATTCGTTTTTATTTTAAATATATATTAAAAATTCAAATTTAAATGGTTTTTTTACTAGATTATAGAAAGCTATTTTCCGCTAAATTGAATTTTGAATAAAAGCATAATATACAAACTTTGAAAACTACCTATATTGTTTTAGTTCGCAATCTTCGATGATTTCACCCCCTCCTCTTTTACCCATATATTTTCTACAACGATAGCCCTGATCATAATAAAATATAGGCACAAACGCTTACTGCATATACACTAAATATTATTATAGAAAATAATCGCCGATCTCACGATACGTCGTATATTGATCGTCCTAGTGTTACATAAAATAAAATTTTACGTCAAATTACGTGTAAGGGAAAATAACGTTATAGGCCAAATACGCAGGTCATTATTTTTATAGACCAAATATGCACTTAAATCCCAAATAATATTAATTATACATTTTTTTTAGGTATTTTTAAAAAATTTAAATAATGTGTTATTCATAGTTATAGTTTTTTTTTTTTTTTGTAAAATGCACTTCTTTAACATTTTCTGTTACACAGTTTTTCTGTCTCCTGACTAGAAATCATTTATTTTTGCAACCAGCAGAACTGTTAGCCCCTTAAGGGTCCACAACAGTACTATTTCCTACTGGTTCCCTCCGAGTCTTCTGTCCACCACCTAATAATTTCATCACATTTTCTAACAGTTTTTCTTCGCAGCAACTATTTCTTGGCGCGTGTAACCTTATTTAAGAAACCGTGTTCTGCTTTTATGAACAAAAACCTAACCATCATGTGTGTGCCTTATCCGTACTCCAAAAAAGTTGTATTAGTTTTACTCACGAATAACACATACCTATTTCACAAATTTTCGAAAATTAGTTTAGCGATCATTGGTCGTGGACGTCCATATCTTGTGCCTATTTAATGGGTTTATCTGAACCGGACTGGTCCAAACAGTATACCTAATCACAATATTCAAAAATATCCAGTATCTGACTATTATCAACATTAATATTCACTAGAAAATAATTCCCTGCCCATTTATATAGATAAATAAACTTAATGACTGGCGAATAACGTTATTCTCATATATAACGTAATTTGCAGTAACATATTATGTATGTATATTATATTCATCGCAGCCGTAGCCATGTCGGTGAATTCAGTGCGTCTATACTTTATAAATAATCAGAGTTTCGCCATTTTACCAATCGATCAGTATAATGTTGCTTTGTCACGAGATCACATTAATATTACGAAGGTACGAGCGAACGCTGCAAAATAATATGTTCGCGTGCATAGTTTACCATGTACTGTATTCCCTATGAACTGCTCAGATCTATGCTAAACAGTAGATAGATGACTATAATAGTGTCTACAATATGGCGATTTCAGTTGCAGGACATTATGAAACGATTAACAATAATAAAACGTACTAATTCGGTGCCTAAATATATCACGATAATATTATCGCATTGGACACGTCGAAAAGATTCGCTTGTAATCCATTTGACTTAACTTCGAGTGGTAATATTAAATTATTACCTACGTAGGTAATTGTTATTATTATATACGTCATTATCGTGTACATTTGTTTGCATTATCCATACCTGAAAATAAACATTCATAACCACTAAGACCTAGTAAGACGGCACCTACCTATACCGGTATTTTAATGGACTATAATGTATACCATAATGGATTGTATAACGGATTAATGATATATAATAATGTATAGCTCAAAAATCAAAATCAATATTAGATGACAATTTAATGTGCGATACCAGCATCTGCACTTTAGTGGATGTGTAGGGTTATAGTGTATCTCCATAAATCAATTAGCAGGAAAACTGACACGAAGCTAAAATCAAATTGATAATAAACGCAATGGTATTATAATGCTCTTAAAAATAATCGTAATATTAAAAGGGCTTGAATATGCACTAATAAATTGTTTGAATATGATGCAAAAAAAAAAGTAGCTACCTACTAAATTATAATTATATTTTTAAATGTGCATTCTAATAACTCGTAATGAAAGTAATAAATTGATAAACGTCAACAACATGTCTGTATAAAAAGAAGCTTTACTAAATATTTCAATTTTTGATTATGAAACATACATGTATATTATTATCAGACAGTTATGGTATAATGAATAATGATTTTCTAGACATTTTCCATTTTTTTTCCTCTTTGAAATGACAATATAAGCATAAATTATAGCGTTAAAAACATAAACGAAATTCGTATTTTACTTCTTGAATAACAGAAACAAATTTATAACCCACATGGGTGTCTCAAAACAAATATGCAAATTCTACAAGTCATGAGCCCTGTTTGGATCCGAGAAGGGACTACATTATGCGGAACGCGTGAACAAAGCTAACTTACGATTTCGTCTCATATTTAAAACGTATATTATAATGACATGTTATAAACATAAATATATCTTGTCTGGGTTATTGAGAGTTATAGCCCGCAGGGTGACTAGATATGTCTTATAAAAAAATATATACATTGAATGTCAATTGAAGATCGTCCAATCGTGCACAGCTGGTAAGACTGTTTACGTATTTTAAAGGTATTCCAAAATAATCACTAAAAATAACATCCGTAAAAACAGGACGGAATCGTCATAAATATGACGTCTTAACCCCCTAGGGAGGATTCGTATAGTATATTTTTATAAGCTAATATATATATCATGGTTTAGAAGTAGGTAGGTAGGTAATGCGTACAATTCACAACAGACTTGATGTGTGATGTGTAGAAAGTTGAAGAGATCTGTGACAGAGGAACGCGCGTCATCTATTTACTTGTTATCAATCGTACAAATATTTTATAGCTATCCGTTTAGGGTTTTTTTTAAAAAGAAATATTTCATCAAAATTGGATTTTATTCCGTCGTCTAACTAACAAACAAACAAACAAACAATATACATGAATCTCAATCTACAAACTTCTCCGATTGTCATGCAATCGTAAATCATAATTATCAAACGATATATTGTATATTATGAATTTGTCTTTAACGATTGTATAACATTATAATATAATACATTATTATGAAACCAAGTTTTTGGGGCAATTATTTTCGACGCATAAGAACAATTGCATTGTTCCTAATGCTGTAATAATCGAATAATTATATTATGTCAACGGAAAAATGCAAAATGCACCACTGTGAGGGCATTTTGAACGCAAAAGAACAATTATTATTAGTATACAGTTAAATCAATTTTATCCACGGTAAAAAAATAATTTCGAATTGCTCAATATTAAACTGTTTGCTGTCTGATTTATTATAATATCATCTACATATCATATCGTATAACAATGTATTATTGAAAATCAGAGAGAAAAATCGATGAGAAAATATTATGCATCCTTCATAATATACGAATATTGTTTATTTGTTTGTACATGAACCCAGGTCAAATGATATGGATTTAGTTATTCGTGCATTTCAATAACGTTATTTCACATTCAGAAATATTAACTTTTCAAACATCGCGTGCCACTCATTCCAGCCCGATTCAGGCATATAAATCATTATTACTGTGGTAAACGAAAATAGTCTTCCGCTGAATAATTGAAATAGAGGTACCTGTAATACAAAATGCATATTTTATCCCATTCGCGGAAAACGCCGATGTGTTTCGAATACCTAAGCACCGATTAAAACGTAAATTTGATAAGACTATTGTAATTAATATAATACTGTGACGAATTATTATGTTTGTAATTATTATTCATTATAGTGATAATATAATGCAAATTTGTGCACAGCTTACTAACAATTTATTAAAAACCCTTACAATAGAGCTTACAATCATTAACCAACCTATCGCAGCTCATAAATACCTAATTAAAATTACAAAAAAAAATGTATTATAATAATATGTAAATCTGTGATTGAAAAAGACAATCTAAAAAAACATTCAACCGTTTGTGGCGTATTTCACGGTTTAATTAGAATATTAATAAACCGAGTGATCCATATTTTAACAGTCATTATTTCAAAAACTATTACCTTACATCTTATACTTGCTTATAAGTCGTTAAAAACATTAACAAACTACTTATTAACAACTAACTATAACAGTAAAAATAGTCAAAATATAATTTTTTTCCAAAAATGCTTTTTTAAGGACTTAAATGATAAGTTTTTTTCTTGAAATAACGAGTGTATTGCGTTAAATGCATTGCCAAGTACATGTTGATTAGGATACTGGGTGAAAATCGATGATGTTTGATCGGTGAAGTGAACCAAGTCACCTCTGAACTTCATTGAGAATTTTGTAGAACCCATCAATGTAAAGTGCAATTTTTGTATGCTATTCATAAATTTCATATTAATATATTGGAGACTTCTTAACATCGCCAGCTGTGTGTAGGTACGACACGTCGTAGTTATTATTTTACGGAGTGGTTATTAAAGCATACTGTGACCATATAATATCCTTGAACACTGGTGATATGTTATTGATAATCGTCTTTCTACTATCAGTGTTACGAATTTGACATTTTCAGATAATTTGCTTAGGTGCCAATGCTGTACTCGTAAATGCGTAATCATATTGTTCACTATTGCTGGATCATTTAAGTCCAAAAAAAAAATATGATACATAATAATATTAAAAATATAAATTATGGTAATATAATACTGTCTAAAAAAAAAAACAAAAAATTAACATTTATGTAATATGTAAGTAGGAAATTTGATATTTTAAGAGGACGAAAAACCCTCATATTATGTTGTCTCCGTCTCACAAACTTGCAAGGTGGCAAATTAGTTTTTAGTAGTTCCAATTTTGTGTAGTAACTTTACTTGTAATCAAACTTAAAGGTAAGAACATTATTTGTACTTCATAAAAGGGCGTTATGATATTTTAATTTTTAAACAAGTTATGAGAATTTTTAAATGGTAATATTTTATACACAGTAACTTGCTTAAAATGTCGTGGAGCAGATAATGTTTTCACATTTAAGTTTGATCATAGGTCAGGGATTTTCAAACGTTACTACATGAAATTGGAACTGTTGAATACTAATTTCCCATCCCTTAAAATGGACGTTTAATACTAAATTTTACAATACCCACTAAAAATGTGTTCTTTGAAATTAAAAAAATAATAAAAACAATGTGCTTAATTTATTTGAAAATTTAAAAAAAACTTAAATTTTTGATTTTTTCTTTACTTCATTTCAAATAATAAAAACAAATTTACAGTACCCTAAATCCTCCTGAAAATCAAATTGTACACGGGTTATGAAACACATTTTGGTATAATCCAGCCTATGTGTTCGAGTGTCTGACCGTTTACCAACCAATAACATAATGTAAAAACATAAACAATATTAACCACCTTAACCATGGCATTCTGTGACAATTTTTGCAGTATTAATTTATAATTGATTAACGGCATTCAATTTAATTCGTCGGGTCGTGACGGTCATAAAATATAGCTGTTGTTGATCTCACGACAAACATGATGGTTACTATTAAGTAAATACATAAAAAAAACCCGCGCTTTAAGACTTGTTAATTATTCATAATTATTTATCGCTAAATGTATATTTTATAATTCTCAGAATTATTGGCTATATAAAATTGTTGTTATACTGTTTTCATAATTTTCTTCTCGTTATTTTTATTATTAGTATGCAAAACGCTAAATTATTTCAGTTAATTATAGACTAAAAAATACACTTCCTGCTGGTGACTTGAACTTTCTAGATTATAATTGGAAGCCTTTAGTCATCGTATTATTTTAAAAGCGTGATCTCTAATAAACTGTTTTGTGATTTAAATATTGTCATCATTGAGTTCGATATTAATTGGTGCCTATATTGCAATTGATTCTCGCTCACTAGTGACACTCATCGACACTCATCGATCAATCAAATGAAACTGTATGAATATAAATATTAAAAAAAAAAAAAAAATGTAACTATCATCAAACATAATTTAACTGGTAATAAAATGCTAAGCTCGCTGAAGTCATCGATTGTACTCAAAAATAAGTGATCAAACATATTTTTTTGAGGACAGATTTTTGGAGATCGTTATACATACACTCAAACATTCACCCGTCGTTAATTTAATGCCATAGCGCTTTAACGTAAGTTATGTTATACTACTCATATACGAGGGTAAAATCCAATTTTGAAGACTAATTAATAATAATCATTCGAATACACCATTATCGTCCATCACTACGTTATTGGTAATAATATAATGCTGTAAAATTAGACATATAGATAACATTGAAATAGTTGAATTCGTCCGCTACGTGATTGCAATCACAGAATCGAAGAGTAATAATTATTTTTAGTTTGGTTATAAAAATTTTGTTTTAAGCATTAGGTGTGCATAATCGTAATACGATAATATAAAATGTATAATGTAACTATTGAAGCCTCTTGGACGTAAATAATAATTTTAAAAAAAAAAATTTAGATTAATACTTAACAATTATTATTGTTATCATAAAATATTGTGACAAACTTATATTATTATTGTTTCGTTTTTTTTTTTTTTTTATTGAATCTCTTACTGTGCAGGGCATGACATATCTTCTGGACATATCATTAAAACGTAACGTTATGCTTAATATTATTATATTCAAAAACAATATAAAATTATTTTGTCGCGTACCTACAACAGCTGTGTTGTGATAATCGTGTTTTTCACGCCGACGTAGCCGAAACGTAATGAAGTCATGTTTGTACTTTACGCGCTGCTACGTGTGAGCCGCGCACTCATATTATTATCATATTATGTGTAATAGCTACGTGTAGGTAAATGAAATATAAATTCTCAAACAAACAAAAACATATCAAAATTATTTATGATGTGATATTATAGAAAAATGATTTAAAAAAATGTAATATTTTTATGTAACGAAAAATATATATCGTATATATTATTATATACCTAGTTTAAATGTATAAGCTAATAAATAATATAAGTGAATGACGTCATTGTAGTCAAACCTATTCTCTTGTCTCAAGCAACTTTTTTAAACGCATTAGTTTTAGTACTATTTATAACTTGTATTAACATGTTACAACAGACATATCACTTGATAACTTAAGAGGGTAATGGTTATGTGTAATTTTTTTTTTATACTTTGTTAGGCATGCGTTGTGTATGTTTGTAGGATATTATTAATATTATTATTATTATTATTATTATTATTATTATTATTATTATTATTATTATTATTATTATTATTATTATTATTATAACAATAGATGTATTGTATAATATTATAACGTAGCATTAATACATACATATATTTAGAGATATATAAGTGGATGCGTTGTATGTTTTTTTCCATTGTTTCAAATTTCAATCATTAAGGTATTGTAATAATAATTAATAACTAATCAATAGTATATTATGTGTTTGCAGAACAGTCAATGTTAATTATTGATGTATGAACGTTATTTTACGGTATATTTTTTCTGTAAACAGACGAATACTACTGTTGACACAGGGCAATTTTAAGAGTATAGTTTAATAGTTGAGTCACAGATAATATTCTTTTATTATAATTTTCTTATTATTATTTTTACACTTATTATTTGATAAAGATGGTATGGCAATTGCGGCTCCTTAGATACTTTCAACTACCAAGGAATAAAAAATAGCTAGTAAATATTTTTTTAATAACGAATATGTATGTATTTAATATATAAATTACATTTGTTTAGGATATTATTTTCTTGTTTTAATAAGTTTCAATTCAATTTGTGTGGTGAAACAAAATTACAAATTTATAAAATATAACTAATGACTTAATTAAGTTACATATTTTTTACCCAAAAAACTTTTCACTTGATTAAGTTAATTTTTTTTCGACCTGTCAAGCAGCAAAAAAAAAAAATTGCCCAGCCTCACAGTCACAATATAATATTCGTATATCCATAATTAACTTTGACGTGCAGAGTATAAAATATAAAGTATATCAAATTTGATTTTTTGTGTTTAAATTACCTAAATTCTATATTAAAATGAATTCTCAGAAGATTTATATTTTAGAACGAAGTTTGATAAAGTCTGAGTGCAAACGTATACTCGAATTCCATCAAATTGTTAAGTCCAATTCGAGTAGAGTGCACGATTGATTAAATAAATTTAAAAAAAAATACATTTGTTTGAAGCTATATACACATAATAATATTGTATATACATATATATTTGTTTTATTTAGTGAAAATTATTTGAATGTGGTGATTTTACTTTGTATATAGAACTTATATGTGTTTACGTGGACAAACAAATATATTAATAATATAAGTAGTAAATTGTGGTTTTCATAACAAGGACTGTTTCGGCCTACGATTTTACCAATGCAACTGTAACTACTATATGTTGTACTTAGTCCAATCAATATTTTGTTCTAGAATTACTTTACTAATCGTTTAATCGGCAAAGTGATTTATTGTTTATATCTTAGTGAAATATTATGTTATGATAAATATATTAATTATACACGTATCTGTTAAAACAATTATTTTAATCATGGTTTTTTATTTCGTTTTAAACGTTTTTAGTAATAAAATACAATTTTCACATGGTTATTAACCCGGTTTATTAGAACGAGAGTGCTCATATTATGTTATTTTTTTATTAAAGGTGAGTAAAAAATAAATTATAGGTCGCGTATACACACCAACACCCACGATTCGTTTCGTGGATTAATCAATCAACATTTTGAGAACGATGAACCATATTATAATATGATAAAAATTGAAAAGTAAAGCAAAATAGGGGCATGATAGATATTTAAAACTACATTTCTCGCGGAATAACAATGATATTATTGTAATGTTCTTGAGTGTAATAGTATTCGTACTTAACCTATAACTGTCGATGATCATTATGACATTATTACTCGTGTTACTATCCGTACAATATTTACCATTATCTATTACAATAAATATTATTGTATCGAGTAACGTTAAGATTGAATATAAATAGGTACAATGTAGGTACCTACAGAATATTATATTTATATATTATATTATATTTTGTATGGGTACGCGTCTTAAATTCCCTTTCGTTTGACGTCCGATGGTCGTGTAAAATCAGAAGTTCATTATAGTGTAGTTTCCAACATGTAGGCACGGGAGCATAAAAATAATGTGAGGCGGTAAGTTTTTGAAATTACGTGCATCTAGTTACCCAAAAATAGTTTGTAGAATAGTTTTGAAAAAACTGAGTGTAAAAATTCGCCATACAAAGTATCAATGATTGTATGGTGTTATAAAATATGCGTTATGTAAATCATCCATATACGTATTGCATTAAACGCCTCTATAGGTATTATAATACTTCGTTCAACAGTCAACGGACGAGGTAAATGTTAGATTTAAATATATTTCATCGAAACGCCTTATGGCAGACAAATGTATAACCCAATATTAAATCCTCAATAATTATATTGTATTGGTACGTACGGATCTGTTTCAAGATAAATATATCATATTTCCAATCGATATGTGGCGCTTATATACGTTGTGTTAGCCGAAATTGCACAACAATAAGTTGATGCCGGCGGGCTTTCAAAAATTCAAAACGTATAACACAATAATATTTATAAATGATCTGATTAGTTTTTAAAGTGTACTCGTGTAAATATGAATAACAACGAAATGACGTCTAATAAAATTATTATTTCGTTATTCGACAAGTAATATTACTGTTGCCACTCGCCTGCAAGTATTCTGCATGACATGATTTTATCGCAATGGAAATTTGCAGTTAAATAAGATATTAAATATTCATACGAATCAGCCATGTGCAATATTATAATAAAAATTCCCTGTCGTAGATTTCTATGAAACACGAAACAAGACACTAAATGATTGTTCGCTTTGTGTTTAGGTAAACATACGTTATTATATAGTTCGAATATTATTTCAATCGTAGTTTTGCTGCAATATAGTTAAATTTTACCAAACGGTTTTTCAAATATATTATGATTTTTAAAAAAAATGTGACAGAGAGAAGATACAGTCGAGTAGCGAGATCACTTGTACATCGAATGATTTATCAATGTGATTGGTGAGCACTGTGACAATTGAATTTCTACACAAATGTGATTATAAAACAGCGCAATAATCGAAAAACAATAACTGCTGTATAACAATGAGACACTAAGCACATTAGCTGCAACCGTTTCAACTATAAACTGCATAATAACAACAAATACATCATAATCGCGATCAAACACGACCAGACTGAGATGAAATCCGGTCAGGTCCAATAATTAGCTGCTTGTATAACCCTGTTGAATTGATGTAATATTATTAAGTCAGGGGCGCCATTTCAGGTTTTGGTTTCTTGTGTGCAAGGTTTCTAGTAGGCCATTTTTAAATTTCATCAGACCATATAAAAGTAGTCAGCAGATATATTGTCTGTGTAGGTATATTATCCTGTTTTTAATTTTAAACACGGATAATGGACTGCATCAACGAAAATAGTAAAAATTAATTGAAAAACTAAAAGCTAATAAATAATTTATTACTAAACCTGTGATAATCAATAATTAATGCATTAAAAACGATTGGAGAAGACAAATTCAATTCAACAAAAAAAGTAGTTTTTTAAAAGAGTATTAATTTTATCAATTGTTCATAACTGTACGAATATGAAATATAAATAAATGTATATAAAATAAAAAACATAACTTATATTTATAACTTTTGAAAAAACAAAAGCTCTAGAAAAAAATATTCTTTAAAACGGATACCGATGATTTTTAAGTTTAGCAAATAAGTCTTCATCGTATTCTAAACTCATATTTATAATTAAAAGTACCTATTTTAATACAATCCAAACCATGGATCGTTTAGTCTTTTATCGCTCATTGGCCATGGCCCATGGTAGAGTGTAAGCATGACTTTTTTTTAAATTTTTAGTCGAAATACACAACCTATATCATAATATACAATAAGTGTCTAGGTTAAAAGACATATATCATGAGTACAGTAAACATGACTTAACATATTTTTTGAGCTATGAAAAAACCTTTAGGTACTCAATTATTAATTTATAATATGTCATTGATTTATTTATTTAATTTGTTAATCTAAAAATACAACTTAAATTGTTTTATACAAAACATAATAAATTGTGCATTGTTTCGGCAGTCCAATCTACTACCTCAACCTAACATGTCAACATGACCAGCTTCCTTCCCTAAAATGACGCCTCAAGCTTAAATTAAATTCAGTATATTTCTGTCGGTCCAGTCACAAGTTGGGTCAGAATGGTCTTAATAAGAATAATCTTATTCAGAAACATTTTGTATGACATCAACGTTTCAAAAATCGTAATTGTTTCCAAGTAGGTACCTATCTAGTTTGCTACTTTGGAAAGAATAAATAAATCTAAATGACTTATAACAATTATTATTAATTTCTCTTCCATATAGGTTCAGTAGGAGGTTAATTTTTATAAAAATGAGAAAGTTTTATTATGTTAGGAATAGTATATAATATAGTATCGGCTAAGTGTAGTACGATATGAGAAAAACATCTATACTCGGTCTGGTTTCTTCGAGTCGTCAGACAGACCCTAATATTGGTCGGGTCCAATTCAAAAACGAAAAAAAGACCATTAAACAGGTAAGTTCTATAGTTTAAAAAAAGTAAGTGCTGTAAATTATATGTATAATGTAATATACTGATTAATAGTTATGGTTACTAGTCAAGTGCCGTTGCATAATGTTTATTTATAGTATAACCTATACCTTAGAGTATACCATATTTCGAGCATACGTTTAAAATACATAATATAAATATCTAATTTCATATAAATAAATGAAAACTAACGCATTTTAAACACAATTTAATATAAATTGTCGGTTATTACTCCTTATTAGCGACTTAAGCTACATTTTAAATAAAGAAAAAAAATGTTTCTAATTTTGTATAGGAACTAACATTTTCAATTTTAATGTTGTGTTTAATAAGCTGTCATAGACAATTTATCATGCTTACTCTTGTAGACAATTTTGCAAGTGTGGTTTTATCTGCTATACTCCGTAAAGGAACTTAACATCCATCTTCCTTTTATAATAATATTATGTAAATTTAGAATTATTGAATAATCATTTCATAATCCAATTTCTTCGTTTTAAAGGTTCGGAATTAAATGAACCACCTATTTGAGATACGAAGTAAGTCAATAAAAGTTAATTCGAAGAAAACAAGTGATACATTGTTATTTCTCTTGCATACTGATTATATTAACGGCGGTAAAATAAAGTATTTTTTTTTTTGCAAATGTTCACACATGATCCGTCTGTCATTTCACATTTGATAACACATTACACTCAATACCTCTATTTGTGATATTTTGTGACTTACGACGTTTCTCAAATAGAAGGTTCAAATTTTCAATAAATCCAATGATAATACATATTGAAGAGAAAAAAACTTTTCTAAAGGTAAGTAACCTAAGGTAAGTAAAGTACTTGGAACTAATTCTATGAACATCATCATATGATCAAAAATCTATAAACGACATCCATCTTTAAACGTTTTATCAAAAAAACTGGATTGCAATGGACATAATTGTTATGACTTACCAATGGGAAATATTATAACAAAAATAAATATATTTTATTTTCTCTTATAACAACTCTATAACGCTCAACAAGGAATCCGTTACAATAGTATAGTAATTGTACAATGGTGTAGTTATAACTGTTAAAAAAACCTAAATAAGTCAACTATTATTGTTGCTTAATCAGCATAGTCATTATTTCAATTATTTTTATTTTTATTGATTATAATCATAATATATCATACAACGTATATATACAAATAAAACATATTTTCTATATACAAAACAACTATTTATATATATATATATGTATAATTATAACAAATATTTCGTACAACTTAAATACACTGCAAGTTAATTATTATTATTGCAGTTGCCACAAAAATGTATTTCGATGTATGATAAATAGGTGCATATCTTAAACAAGTAACAACCACGAGTTGTGTACAATAACGATCATTTTACAAGTTCCGTTAAATATTTATGTAATTTAATAATAATACAATAAGGTAAGGCGAGTGAAACATAATTTGTTTTTAATCATTTATTAGCGAGGAGATGATGTTTCAAAGGTTTTCGATAAATCCCTCGAGGGAAAACATTCTTCGGCAAAGTAAGTAGTGGGTATAATATCATGCATTAATATAATGTGTATCGATAATTTTTTTGAGACGTGTAACTTCCATCGTCCTTATAATGTATTATTTATTATACTATGCGTGGGGTGTGGTGATTCCGTTCAATTAATATGGTATATATTATTGTACCCAGAAACCTAAACGAATTATCTTGGGGTTTTCGGGAGCATTCGTTCGACAAAGAAGTCCAAAAATAAAAAAGAAGTTGTACATCATATAAACATATATTACAGGGGCGACGTCTGCACGGCAGTGTCGAGATTCAGGTTATTTCCGCGCCCCCTTTAATCGCAATCTCCTCGGGGAACTTGTGACACATATATCATAATATCTAGGGTCATAAAATCCGATGTCGAAATCTGGGCGTGTCTGGAGCAGCAGTCTACCTATACCGATGTGTTATATTATTGTGATGCAGTGCAACTGCTCTGCCGAATTTTTTTCCCGACAATTTCGCCGCTTTTTCCCTGGCACGACCGACCCGAACATTCTGGCTGAGGGCGTTTTTATGTACGACGACTTTGAGTTCACGCGAACCTTTGAAACGAGTAAATTAATTTCACCGATATAATAACCGTTATGATGACATTAAACGACAAAGGTATTGCGATACTTCGGACCGCGTTTAGGTGGTCGGGACTTGGACTTGGAAACGAGTTGAAATTATCCTGCAATAATGTATTTAGAAGCTCGGGTCGCGTATATAATATTATATTGTGCTAAGGTTTTGACACCCGAGGTCTCATTAAACCACGTATTATGTTCACTTGCGTATTAGTTATAATTGCGGTGTTATTGACTTTTGCTACCTATTGGTCCCGATTCGGTCGTAGGTAGGTGAAGTGACGTTATTGTATTATAATAATATACGTCGCCGAGCACCGTGTTCGAATTATTAGTAGAAACGTGAGTGTAGAGGGCACAAACTACGTTATTGGGAGGTGTTGATATAGACGAACATTTTTCAACGGAAATATTGCGGAAAAAATACCGATACACCATTACAGTAATGATCGGTATAATGCGTGAAGGACGGAAACGACGGCGTTTATGACGTCATACAAATCAAATCATATCAAATTCATGATAATGTGATGCGAATACGTGAAAAGTTCAAAAAAAAATTCCCAAAATTTGAGTTCCTACGCGTATATATTTGCATACAATTATTATAAGCTTTGGATCAGATCTTCCACGTTAGGTTGAATACGATCGCCCAAAATGGCTAAGGGGCAGCGGCAGGAGACTGAGGACAGAGACAAAAAAATGAATGAGCTTCGCCCACCTACCACGACACGGACTGCCTATGCGTGATTGTGTGTGCCATTATTCCGGATATGCAGTTTTCTCACGGACGTTTTACGAAATCGACCACTGAAGGGAGGACGATTTAGGTATAAAATATATGGTAGGTAGGTATAAGTGGCGACATTTTGCTTCGATATAATACTTAGGTAAATAGCGAGGGGCGTACACGTACCCCCAGATCAATTTCCATAATACACGTCATATTATATGGTAAATATATGGTATAGGTTGTTGGTTGGGTTGGGCTGGGTAACCTGACCTAACCCAGGCTGGCTGACACCCGCGGAGCGTAAGTACATAGTATATAACATAATATAATATTACAATGGTATGACAATAATAATGAATAAATAACGTTTAAATCACGCGACAATATGGCGCGTATACATAATAGGCGTGTGAAGACAATAATGACGAGATATTCTGTAATATATAAATAGGTAGGTAGTGTCACTATCGTCTCGTCGTCATCGTCCTCTCGCGTAGTCCTGCGAGCGATCGTAATCGACGACGACCGACGACGACCCCGGAACGGTGACCCGGTGCAACGGCAGGTACGATGACTTGTCGCGGTACCGTCCGGCCGCGGGCCCACACGTCTTGGCGATCAGCCCACCCGACTCTGCGCCACCGCCGTCGTCTTCGTAGTCGTCGCCGTCGTCGTCCCCGCAGCCCCTGCCACGACCGCCCTCGTGATCTCCGGCCGCCGACCCGTTGACGGGATGCTGCTTTTTCTGCTGACCTCTGCCAAACCGCATGACGGCCAGACCGACCAGGAAGAAGCCCACGGAGGCTGTGAGCGCGACGACAGCCTTGACCAGCGCCGGTCCGACGTTGAAGCACAGGTAGAGCAGCGCGTTCAGCGAGCTGGGCAGGCTCTTCACTTCCTGCGAAACGAGACACGTGTGAATCGATTAATTTTTTTATTCGTTTCATTTCGCATTGCAGGCATTGTACGCATGTGTTATGCGGACATCGCGTGCGTACGTGTAACGGGCATATGGCTGTAACTAGCTAGGATTTGATAGGTAGTCACAGTGAGGGCTGGAGTACCCGTAGGACTCAAAGTCCAAAATAACTCGTGGGGCGAAAAGCCACCCACCCCCCTTCGACCTACTATGGTGAACGTCACTAGGGTTCAGTAGTCCCGGGGACTATAATAGGGAGTCGCGTAACGTAAATGTTGAAAATCAACCATTACATACAGTAAAAGTGCTTCCTGCCCTCGTCTTTAAAAATATAATGCAAACAATATAATATATACTTTATAACTGAGCAGACAGCTATTCCATCAATGCTAATAAAATATCATTATCGATAATATCTAACCACATATATTTCTCTTTCTGTATTTAATATAGCCATGGATCACTGAATATTTGTTGAGCCATAGTTGACCAGATGTTTGTTTTCATTCTCATTATACATAAACTAGTAGATACAGGGTATGCTTAGCCCCCCATAGTTACGCCGATGATTATGGAAAAGTGTTTATATGGACAAAAAAATACAAAGAGGCACGATATGATGGGAAATATTGTAGTGACGGTTTAGGTAAAAAAAAAAAATAAGAATAGTTAAATTAATACTAATTCAAATTAAACTAAAAGCAGCCAAAGGAGTTGTCATTCAATTTTAATGAAATTCAAATAATTTATTTAGAAAGAATAATTATCATTATGTTAATATAGATTATACGGTTAAGCGTTCGAAATACTCCGTTTCTAAGGAGTTTATTAAAGGAAATATTTAAGCTGAATATTATAATTGTAATCATTTTGACCGTTCAATTCATGCGATTTGAAAACTGTTTTGAAAGTCATAATATTATGCTTACTTTTGATCCTATGATTTTAACATTTATTTATATGAAGAACACAAATTGTTTTTAAAGTCAAAGGTTGTATGTCGTTTTGTTAGTACCCGAGATCTAAATAAGACAAGACGATCAACTTAAATTTGTTTTAAAAACCTTATCGCATAGTTACATACAACGATCAGTTAATAATTGGACTTGGAATGAAGTTAGATATTTTTAGAAAGACAACCCGTCTGTATCTTATCCCTTTACAATAATTTTAAATTATTGATCATATTTCAATCAATAAATTACTATAATTTTCTTTAATCCAACACATAATATGTAATATTATTAAATAATGTATTTTGTGTGTTTTTAGAAATACATAAAGGACCGAATGATACTATTAGTGTTACACAAATTTTATTTTCATTCATGTCAACACCATTGTGTCAAGGGCGTTAACGTTTAAATTACCGTACAATTATCAAGCATTTAACGACATCGGTGTGATTTGGACCACAATAGCTATTAAGAACTCGACACAATTTACAATCACGGTTAATACAATTTATAATTAATTTAATATTCCTTGCTAATAAGGACAACTACTATATGCATCGTAAAAATATAATAATTTAAATCAGTTATTAATATTGCGACTTCGATGATGTTGACTTATCTCAAGTCGATAAGTCGGTAAGTCGGTGAGTTTGAATCTTTTGTTTCTAAGCTAACAATATTATCCCGAGCAATATTCAAGCCTATGATGTAATTGAACGTCGATTACCTACTCAAACATTCTAAACCATCATAGGTCACAAAAGTCATGGAAAACAAAAACAATAATTTAAAAATATTATAATATGTGACGAGAATAATACATAACTAAACGTTTTTGAATTCGTACATGTATAATTAACAGCATTAATGTATTCAATTAAATATTCACTTATGACCCACTTGTCAGACAACTTTGATTATTATCAGGCATCCTTGTACCCCAACTAGTTCGGTTAACATTCGACGCTTTACCGCGGCAGGTACCATAAAATTATTATTCTAATTTGTGCGTACAGTCTCCAATTTTAAGCTTTTAACATCGTCTATACAAGTCGTTACGAAATAATAATATAATACGTCAGTAACGATTCCTGTAAGAAACTTAGTTTGGTTGCTTGCAAACGGTCAGAATGTATATTTGTCCGCTCCATACATAAACGTTAAGTGTTAAAATGTAGACTGATTAATGTACTGTGCTGATTATTGACGGTATTCAGTCTTAAACGTGTATGAAGGCAAACGGGGAAAAACAATAGCTATTTTTTTTAAATCGGTTCTATTTCGACATTTTATAAATCCACAGAGTAGTTTATTGGGCTCCTGAGCCCACTTTTCAAGTGAGATGAAAAAAGTTTTACTTCTAAGTCACTACCTAGCAATTTCGACGATTACCGTGTCATATTCTACTTACGTTTCTATGATGTTTTTAACCAACAATTTGTCTTCACACAATTTTTATACCTTTTTTTAAAAATAAATGAGTTTCCAAGTTACATAAGAAAATGATTTTGTTAAATAAAAAATAAAAGAATTTCAAAGTTATATTGCCAAACAATGATTATTTTTAACAGTTGTGTAGTACAACTACTACTAAAATGTTTTTTGTTAATAACATTTTTTACTTCCAATATTATAAAAATTATGTTTATATACAAATTACTGACACAAGATTTTTTTTTCTCTAGACATTGTACATTACGAATATATGTATACATATATATTAAAATATAATATTTGAAGCAATAACAACAGCGTTTAGTAATAGAATTTTTCTTATAAATCATTTCCCCAAATCGTGCAAGTAAAAAATTGTATTGTGCAATAAATATTTTTGTGTTAGTGACAAATAGTCTGTCATAATGAAAGTCTATCAAATGGTATACTTTATAGTTAAATGTGTATGTTTTAAGTCCTTTCCGAATAGTAAGAAAAACTTAACAGTTAATATCTAGAAACCTTTCCTAGTGTTGTGTTTTACATTGGGATGTTAATTTTTTTTTTTTTAATCTTATCCAGAAGCATAGGAACTAAGTTATCTAAGCCGTTATCTGTTATGAATAATTAAATCATCTAGGAACAAAGAAACTGTTTCAAAATGTATCTATATTATAATTAATAGGTAAATTTTAATAACTATTTCATATATTTTTGCTTTTTAAGTAGGTACAGAAAAAAATAGCAAATCATTTTTTTTTCCAAAGATTTCGAGTAATTGAAAATGCCAAAAATACATTTCAAATGTTTCGAAAAATTCGGATGCGTAGAACTCTATAATAATTACAGTGACACGGAATCATGGTTTATTATGATTTGTATCATGTAGGTAATCTAGTTATTCAAAATTCAAAACATCTAATCTTCTTTTAAGTTATTTCCGCGACCTACATCGTATATAATCTACGATGAATCAGGTACTTTCCATCGTCACTTACACGAGATAATATTATGATAATTATATAATGATATGTTTTTTTACCTATCGAGACTCCAAGCAAAACCACCCCCACCCTAGTATTTTGGGACTTCCGGTTCCGGTTTACGTAGACTTCAAACATAATTCGACGATGTTTGAGATATATTGTGGGAAGCACTCTCACATAGAATCATCGGATTGCTGTATTGTCCGCGTTTGTGTAAACGCGCGACCAACGTATCGGATATAAATAAATGGTGTTTCGTTTTCTCATTCATCGGATACCTATACTTCCCATCCTTGATACTCCGCTGAAAAGAAATTCCTATACGGTCGATGGATATAATATTATGGTGGGCTCAGCAGCAGTGATGTAAAATTTATGATCATTATCATCACTATTATTTATCCGTACCTACGACAATATAATATTTCCGACGGCCGAATGTCAAGGAAAACCACGTGCCTCCATGTGCTGCGGAAATATGAAACATATATGTATATTATTATATTCCTCCTACATGCATGCTCAACCTCGTCGATTCATCGTTTTACGATAATATCGATTCTCAGCGAAAAGTGCATGCGTATAATAATATTATACATTTCGGTCCCGACATTTTTGGAAGAGAAGTCTAAACGGTCGAATTTATGTGATTTGTACTTTTTAAGTATATGTTTTGAATGACAAAATAATATTGTTTTTATTGAAATTGCTAATTTCAAGCAGGGCTGTTTGTATGTATAACAACAAAAAAATGAATTCTAAGTTTCTTTCTTGAACTCGGTCATGAAATGGGTCCTGAGAATTCGTCTTATCACATCACGCGTTTCCGAGAATAAATAATTATAATAATATTATGCTGATATTACTATAGGTGTAGTATTGTACTACATAATATATATTATGAAATAAATACATTTCTATCAAATCCAGTAGCACATAACGAAACTAACGTTATTTTTCTTTTGTTTCTAACTTGAAATACAAAAAAAAATTCGATTTAGGTTACTTCTAATAAGATAAACCATGTAACTGCTATCAATTATTTTTCATAATTTAAACATAATACTCTATATTATTATGCAATATAACATAAAACCATAAATATTTATTTTTCAACTCTATGCCTAACCTTATGATGTCATGTCTTGTCGAAAGTACTGACAACATAATTGTTAGATTAGGCATGTCATTGTGGTGAAGAGGGAGGTGCAAATAACATAGATGAGGGCCCACAGAAAAAAATAGTTTCCCTATGTTTCTATCTAGCTGTTCCCTCCCACATATGACCATTTGACCCATAAAAAGGGTAAATTAAACTATCTAGTTCCGAGGTTTTTCTATTCGGACTTAATATCGACTTTATATTCACTTGTTTAAATTGTACACAACACCTTACTCCATAAGATTACGGTTTAACCAGGAAATATGACTTGGGTATAAGAGATTAGCATACAGAGTATATTATTATTAATATACTCATAGATTATAATAAAACCCAAGCCAAAAAGAAAACAAAAACTCACACTGGTGCGGGGTTGAGTCAATTTAAGTCTCCGTTAGTGTAATAAAAATGTGATTACAATTTTGCAGACTTTACGTGTTATAGTAAATTAAAATAGGTGATTCATTTTAAAGATAACCACTTATCAATTCAAAAATTATAAATTTTTTAAGAAACATTTTTTTTCACACTCTTGGAATTTAATTTGTATTACTTTTTAAGTAGGTACATATTTTCAGTATTATATTTCTACTAGCTACTCATAGCTTTCTTAACATTTTCCCGATACCTACTTCTGGTACGTACAAATCAAATTCAAAAAGATTAATTAATTAGTAAAATACTAATCTTATCACAATTAAAGAGTAAAGTACAATTTAACTATTAATTTTGAAATTTTATTTTACATATTATATTGAAATTCTCAGACCAATAATCAAATAATTTGATTTCGCATAGGATTTTTAAAATGAATGGCATATGCTATTCGAAGTTATGACTTAATCATTAATAATGACAAAATATAATATTTTTTCACCATTTAATTGCATATTAAATGTAGAAGACAAATATTTTTTAAACAAAAATACTTTTCGAGATAATAAGTGCTTACTGTTAAATGAATCAGTCTGTATATAGGAATCGTCGGAATAACACATTCAAATAACAATGCTAATCATTGATAAAAAAAAAAAAACAAGTCGGAAGTGTGTGGACGTATATGTCATGTGTGTTTATGTATTTCGTTTTTTCTTTTCAATGAAATTCATCGCAATTCGCAAACACTTAAAAAGAGTGTTTGTGTATTGTATATGATTTGCGATTTAACCGAAAATTACCCACTACGACTTCCAAATATATAAATAAATATTTAATTACATTTATACAGGTACATGCAGAGTCTGAGTACGCGGCGTTCGACAAACCCGCTGACCTCTTAACAGATTTCGATTTTTTTTTTCCAATTCCGAATTTTTATATAAGTCTGATGGGTAATGTTATCGTCTTTCTCGCTTTCACCCTCACGCTGTCTATTCCTCATATTATAGCCGTCTCTCTCACACTGAAGGCCGCGCAAACAACAATTTGAATCGAGTTGAATGCCATTCAAGGAACGACGGACGAATCATATAACATCATCATCTGTCGAAGATTTATTATACTCGATGATCATTGTTATTATTGTTTTCCTTTTCGATATCAGGAAAATCGTTTATTAAACGTTATAATTTAAGGCCATTGACTCAGTGAATATAAAATTATTGTTACACGCTTATACGCAATTTTATTTATCTGTCTATTTATAAATACAGGTGGTTAGCACTATCTCCATAGTTGTAATCAATTATACTTAAATTATTTATATAATAGAAAATAGAAATACGATAGGTACCCAAATGTTAAGTAAATATTAATGTACACCTCAAGACAGCGTGCGCTGTGTGGTTTATTTTTTGTTAGTTGTATATTAGAGGGTGATGATCAACAAACATCTTTCAATGCTATGTGTTTTAAGATTCACCTTAGATTTTTTTCTCAGAACTGTCATAATAATATACCAAAATCAATAAAATTATAAATATTCATTTCTCAGTTAATGTGATATTTCCAAACTCAGTTAATAAAGTTTGCAGGTATCTATTATTAAATAGTTAGTTTACTATTTGTTTTAATTAAACTAATAGATATGGTGAATTCAACAATGAAGTTTATATTAAGATGGCAAATACAATTCACGTTAAATCACGTAACTTAGTTTCTATTTATAAGTTATGTTATTTTCCAAGAAAAAAAATGTTCTGCCATCCATTTTCATTATATTACTAACCGATATTGTACTTGATATAATATTATGTTTCTTAAGGGCAATAATTGTTAGATGTAAATTCCAAGTATACTAAATAAGTAGGTATAGTTGTTAGAAGTATACTGCCACAGTACAGTAGGTAGGCGAGTAAAAATAAAATATGATATACCTTAATAATAACCTAACCTATGTACCGTTATTATAAATTGACATTAAAATGGGCACAATCCTTGATAAAAAATAATTAATGAAATTTTAGCAAATTATTTATAGATATTAAAATAATTCATGGGATCGTTGCTATTAATACATTTTTGATGTATTTCCTATTTTATTAGACTAATGTACACAAATACATTTTTTTTTGTCTTAAAATAAAAAATTCAAAATTTGTTTATAATTAAATGTTGTACATTCTTCATAATACACATTAATAAACAATGATGAGTATGAAAATTCGAAATGATCTTGTTATTAAAAACATAAAAGTTTATTTTAAATTAACATAAAGGCTAAGTTAAATTAATAAATATTTCAAATCAAAAAGTCATTCTTATTAGGTAGTAAAAATTATCCTAACTAAATTCTTTACTTGTAACTAGTCTATTGCCTAACTTATTGCCTAGCCTTGAATATTTTTATAAAAACCTTGTATTTTTAAATTATGAAAATAACTAGAAACTAACAAATATAAATGTTTAAAATTCATAACTAACAATAGCATAACCTGTAGTATTTTTCTTTATTTTGTTAAAAATAGCTCTAGGGAAAAAATATGTGTAAATGGATTTTTGTTTGTTTTCACAACAGTACACCAATCTTCATCGAATAGGTAGAGGCCAATAATAAATCGACGATTATTAATTTGTAATTGTTAAAAGAAGGCTGTCATAGCCTAGTCTCCTTGTTGCAGGGATTGATATTAATACATACTATGATATTGATTAGATTTTTAAAACGTTTAGGTCCGCGGCTTAATGTAATAATAATATGTTTTTCCTTTGGGATTTATTTTATCGAAAAAGTTTTTTAGCGTACCGGAGCTGTTTTCGTAAGTATACCTCAGGCGAAAATATTATGAACTGTATTATTTCGCATATTGCATTTCTACATTGTTCTATAGGGGGTCAGCCGGTAGCGATTTCTGACTATAAATATTATATTATGTTGTGGCCTATGGGTATTAATAACAATAATTGCATTTTTTTAACGTGGGTAAGGCTCGACGGTTTCGTGGGTGGCTCGACTCGAACACTATACGCGATGTTCACTATTTTTATAAGCCACTTTTATTCTCATTCATAAAAATAATATATTATAATATAATAATATTGTTACCTAGCCTATTATACGTCCTCCGTCTCGTGCCTCTTCCGACAAAACAAAGTGAACATTTTCACTGAACCTTCTCTGATTTTTACTGCGTGCGGTGTTGAGTGCGAATCGCCGTGCCACGCTAACCACACGATTTATGTTTTTCGCTTACGAAGTACCCACCTACCCACATCGTAACTGCGAAACCTACAATTTTGTTATTACACCGCCGCCGTTGCCGGCGAATATATATAGCAAATAGTCGTTATTGAATTTATTATTATAAATGGCTTATTGATGTAGTATATTGTTTTAAATGAGATAAATTGTTATATTCGCACTAATCGACGTAACATTATATCAAGCAGCAGACAAATTGCTCGGACACTAGGCCCCGAGGGTATTTTCGTTGCTAATAAGAATCATGAGCCTTGGAACACGATGGTAATTTATGCATACATACGTCAGCCATTGATGAACATTGAAAAAAAAAAAATACGCCAAAACCAGTATACACACACGAACACGAGTAATATTAGTTAATTGCACCCGAGATATGCAAATGAGCTGAGATGATAATCAATTTCATACGAAACGAATCACTCAAAAATTAATAACTCTATTTAGTGCGGATATTATACGTGTGTGCCTGTGTGTGCACGTACCTATACTTAAAGCTGTGGTGTTATATCATTATTACTATTATGTGCGTGTGCTGTACCTATATGTGTATTATATCGGAATTTACTTACATCGAAAGTTTGCGTACACCACATATATATATATATATATATACCAAATGTTAATTGCACGCAGTCAAGGCGTTTTGGAAATAATAATATTATCGATTGCGTAACACGTAGGTGGGTAGGTACCTATGATTCGTGAATAATAAAAAAAATATATAAGTGATATATTATTATAATATAGGCGTATATTATATAAGGCACACAAAACCATTATAATATTATAATAACGTCTCGGATAAAGAAAAACACGTAATGCGTAAAACGATAAAAGTCACATTTGCAGTGTATACAGCTGCAATATGTTCCGATCGATTTTTCAACACAATAATACTCTGAACACTTTTTAAGATTCGAGCGTAATCACAATTAAAGTATATGAAAGAATATTATATGGTCGCCAGACAAAATTAATACAAAATTAAGGTAGTACTGTTGAGGTAAATCTCATAACTTTTTTACTATTAGTTAAAGATCAAGTGATTACTCCTGCTCGTTATAAATGTTTTCTTACTTTAGTTAAATGACTTGTATTTTTATTTTATATAATTCCAATAATATGGACTATAGGAAATTTTACCAAGCTGTAAAAAAGACTTTTTAGAATTTGAGAGGATAATATATTAATTATTTACAATGACATACGACAATTTTAAAATTATTTTGTAGCTAGAAACGTATAAAAATATAAAAATCATGTTAAAGATTTGATCATTTTTCTCATAATAAAAAAAAATTAAAGTTTATCGGAATAACACGTTCATTTTATTTGAGCGTTTGAAGTTCAAATGTTTACAACATTGGATATTCACCCGTAAAATAACTGTTTCTGCTCAAACAATGTTAATTATTTTTTTGTCATCCATAAACGTTATTTATAATTAAATTGTACATATATTTTAAGTTTTACTGTACGCAATGACATTTTAAAACACGGGAGATGTACAACGATGTTGTTTTTATGTTTTTGTGACTGCAATTACATTTGCCTCAATTATCATATTTGAGGTGACTTATGATAGATAATTTGGTTTATTTTTTGTGCTTTAGAGGATCAAGAGAAAAAAAATACAAAGTACTTTACATGATAATTGAGAGAAACTAACGATAAACAGCTAGAAAACAGCAATAATTACATAACACTGAGCTTTTGGCAAAATCAATTTTGTTTGTTTGTTGTGATTTAAAAAGGTCGTATGGACATGTCATTTTCACTAACAATAATTTATAAAAAAATTCTGTTGGCATGATATCATTTTCAAAATGCTTCGAATGCCTTTTTGCTATTTACATCCATTTAAAATCTTAAAATTTCTAAACTTGTTTTTTTCTCGGTCAAGAAGTTCTAAAGTATAATAATCTAAACCTAAAGATCCTCAAAAGTATAATAACTCAAGTAGTTTTTAAGTGTCATAATCATATAGTTACATTTTTTGACTTTAAGCGATTGAAGTTCACAATATGACGAAATTGTATACTTAAACGAATATTTAATAAATGTATTAAGTATCTTTATAATATAATATTTATAATGATAAATTGTTTCAAAATGTTTTAATAATATCATACTGAAAATTTCCAAATTGTTAGACTAATTTTTAGTTTTCCTTCCATTCAACTACAATCAACACTATACTCTAAGATTCGTCGGTATTAGCATAATATAAGTTGTAAGTTAAAAAAAAAGTTTACAAAAATATATGACATTATTAATTTACTGTAAATATCATAATAAACAATATTAATATAATATGTAGGCAATGGTTTCCGAAAAAACCACTAACTCGAATGTACTTGAATATATTGTATCAACATACTGTGGTAGGTACTATGGGTACCATATAATATTCAGAATAAAAAAAAAAAACCAGAAATAGTAGTTTAAAAATGCTATAAAGTATTCTCAGAAATAGTGTAGTACACAGCATTCCACTGTGCTCAGAATAGTTTTTCGTATAGGTACAATGATTTATTATTGAATTTAAATGTAACTGCACAATGCACATCCATTTCAATTATGGCCTACAGGCTATAGGTGGATATTCAATAATGAAGCGGTACACTCAAAAATTAAAACCTTTTATACTGTATACAGCAGTGGAGAGTTGTGTGGTTTTATGTTTTATTGTTATCATAATTTTATTGATTTTTCTGTATTGAAAAAAAAAAATCATAACAAAACAAAAAACCTTAAAACGAAACGGGTGTGTCATTCACACAGAGTTGTAGGGAAAAAAAGGAAAAGAAATTACACGGCGTAACAGGATTTTAGTATTATTTCGCCTCCATAATATTATATTTTTCCGCGGATTACCTTCGCCACGCAATGCTTCGGTTCACCAGAGAATAAAATATACGAAAATTCCATCATAACCGTCAGTACATATCATAATGGATTATCGCGGCGGGTGCAATGTTTCTCGACCGAGAACACAATCAATCAGTGTTAGGTAACTGATTATATTGTTATTATGGTTCACTTAAGCACTATAGCTGGCCTATAAAGCCCCCCCCCCCACCCGCCTAATCACCAAAAAATGATCTTAATGTTTGATAAATCTTACCAAATGCAACCAACATATCGGCAACGTCAATCCGTTGAACTTCTTGGCGCGGTTCACGTACCTCGTGGCCTTTATGATCAGATTCAGCTGGATTTTGATGTTCACGGCCAGCGGTATGCCGAGGTCCTGAGAAAATAAAAATACCATCAACCATACAGTCGGTAAGAGTTTAATAATAATATGACTGATACGAATTGTCCATTGTTCCTGTAGCAATAAGTGCGGATTGAGAACCTTTTGCCTTGACTATTTTCTAGTTTTCATTATTTGACCTTTTAGGAATAATTATTTCAATAGATATTTATTTATTTTTTTTTTTTTTTGCTTTCCGGGCTACAAATACAAATTTCGTTTAAAGAACAAGTGATTTTTTTTTTTATAGTTTTACTTCCGGTTTTAATGACGCAAATTTTTAATATGAGCAAAAAATAATTATGATTTGTTAAAATACAAAAATAAAAAACGGAAGATTTTTTTAAACAATGACATTTTGTTTGATGTTTATTGCAGTACAAAAAAGTGTAGTCTGCAGTGCCATATAATATAATTGTGCCCGCAGAGCGTTAACGTTTGGGTGATTCAAGCCGGTTATGCCGATTTCAATAGCGAGGTTATTAAAATTTAAAATAAATAATATTAATACAATTGTACATTTTAATAAGAAAAAAGCAAATTGATTATTGTATTGACTATTTTATGTACCTATAGTGGAGTTCTCGATACAATAAAATGGTCTCGATTGACCTTACACCAAGAGTATTAATATCGATAATTCCAATATATTCATATATATATATATAATATGTACCTATTAGTTATATGTATAATGTTAGCAGTATTCGAAACGTTCACTAAAAAATGAATTCGTTCACTTTGTAATTTAAAATATTTTTCTTATTTTTGTTTTAAAATAGGAATTATAATAAGAAAATATTATTATATGTACAATACAATTAATCAATATATTTTGAACGAACATTTATTAAATGGTAAATAAATTGTACGTCTTACAAATCGTTCAAATTAATTAAAATATAAACGACGTAAGTTAACGTTCAATTTGAAAAAAATGATTCCGTACAATAACGTATCGTTCCTAAACATGAACGTGCATTCATGAACAAAGTTCTTTCCAAACACTGATACACAGATACATATATATTATATATCCGTGCATTACTATTTATGTAATTATATACTATATACGATACCAGTTAAAAAGTCCGCAAAGTCATCCAAAGTAATCCGAACAAAGTATAGCTGGACACAAACTATTAGTGAACTTGGGCCGTGATTATTATTCGACATTCGTTAGTATGAGAAAAAGTCCCTGGGGATTTTGATTTACAGTAAAACAGTATTTTTGTCAATATCGAAAGTAACCAGAACGTCATTCGAACTTTTTCATTTTGACTTATTTTTTATTGTATGTGACAAATAAGCTCAAACAATTTAAGAGTATCACTATATCAAAAAGTTACCTATTTATATTTTTTTTAAATTCAAAAATCATTACCTAACGCAATATTGTTATTTAAGTTTTCCAAATTAAAATACTTTATTTTAGTAGCAATTTTATGATTAACTAAAAGTTTAAATACTTTTTATAAATAACGTATGTTGACTTCAATTTGTTATTAATGTATTATTTTAAACTTTACAAATTTCATACTTGCGATTTCTTAAGTATTTTATAATATCGCATTGCTGCAAATCCAATGAACCGTATATAAATTAATATTTAAATTTTAAACTTTGATGTTGTACTTCAAATTCAACAACTATAATATTAATCATAAAGTTTTTCATAGGGCTGCAGTAGGTAGGTACTCTAAAGTTATACAATGATCTAACGTGAAATACAGCAATATATTATGATTGTTTCATCGGTGGAGTGTTTCAAAGTTTAATGGCCCCTTGGATTTTGAGTGGACTTGATTCACTCTTATTTACAAGTTTCTGGAACCTTAAGACACGAGAGATATGACTTCCATAAAAATTAACGATTAGTGGATAGTTCCTGTATGTATCCATTAATCCTTCGCTGTCGATTTATAATAATAATATAAATTATAATACTATATAGCCATGGAAATTTTTCACTAAGGTTTTGCTCTAAACGGACATTTTTAAACGGTATAATAAACGGCATGGTATTAAAATCGTTCATTACCGGTTGTACGGCAACTACCGATTGATGTTTTTCCATGTTGGGAGCAATTCCATTGACATTATCCACCAACGCCGGATCGCCGCCGTAAAAATGTGGAAACGACACTGCCACCGGTATATCTGTAAGGTAATTCACAGAGTTAAATCAACGAGTGAAATATAAAAATAAAGTAAAACCTGATGATTGTAATAATGATACGGAACTTGCGATAATGCATTCAGTCGACTGCGGAGGAAACAATAATTATGTGTAAACGTCACACTTTTAATATTATCATTTACCTTCTACCTTATTGAAAAGTTCAACATACAATCATAAGTAAATTATTACTTAAAAACTGAAGCCAGAAAATGTATTAAAAATGTACTGCTTTAAATAGTAAATAATATATCATATAATATTATGACCTATTATGTTCTCATAAAGCTCTCTTTTGTTCTCTATCACTTTTAAATACAAACGAGAAAAGCTTTTATGGATATGTACCGTTAACAGTAAAATTGTTTTATTATACCGCATTAAAAATAGCACTCTGACATACGTATCAATGCTTTAAAATACCATCAAAACATTTTATATTATTACATTAGGTACCTATTTCAATTATTTCATGTTAAAATAAGTTTCAAATAAAAAATAATAAAGCAGAATATACATTATTATAATACGGTTTTAGTACAATGACTTATTCGTATTTTTCACTTACTGTAATAGCACGGTGATATGTCAGACAGTCCGATCGGCAAGCATCCGTCTCGAGGGCAATAACATTTATTATCGTCCAGAGAAGAATTAAAGACTTCTGGCAAGAATTTGTATAAATAAACAGAAGGGTACCCAATGGGCATATCACTGGTAGAGCTGTAAGTCAGGGGCAATGTCCTGCAAAAGGCTTTTCGATAAATTGGAAAGTTCATGTCTGTGGTCAAGTGTCTGGGGAACAGTAATCCCTCCGATGATGCATTCAAGGAACATTTATTCCTATAAAAAAAATTAATAAAACGCATTGAATTTAACATTCTATATACGTCATACAGCTTGCACAATATATAATTGTATGCTATTTGCACAAAACAACGTTATAACTACAGTATTACACCAATCGAAGATTAACAGAGTTCATAATGCTGTAAATATAATATTATGCTGATTCTTGACTGAAGTGGCCCCCAGTGGATAAATGAGTACTTGGTAGTCAAATTAGTTTCCACTAGGTATTTCATATTCCAATTATTTTCTTTTTACCACCATAAGCTATACCCAATTTAATCATTGCTAGAGTAGTGGGATAACAAGTATATTTAAAACGAATCGAAGTTAAAATACGAACAATTAATATGGTATAAATACATTTAATAATATTTTTGGTATATATATTATAGTTTGAAATTTGAAAAAACGGAAGTCAAAATTGCTAACATTTCTGTTGTTATAAAATATTGATAATTTCAACAATAATCATTTATATACGTCAATATAATGCATTTCCAATATGAATTATATAAAATACATAACAAAATTATGCTTCACATCCATAGTCTAAGGATAATTTTCAAGATCAAAATATGAACCCTATAGTATATGATCATTGATCAATGACGATAACGTACACGACAGCAACTGTCACGTTAATATTGCGTCAATTTATATGTGAACCTTTTTGAAATTACTTTTATATTTAAATGTTGGTGGTTTATTTTTCCACTATTGATGTATCGACTACCAACGTAGTGATATTATACTTACATC
This sequence comes from Myzus persicae, assembly GCF_001856785.1. Classification (NCBI taxonomy): domain Eukaryota; kingdom Metazoa; phylum Arthropoda; class Insecta; order Hemiptera; family Aphididae; genus Myzus; species Myzus persicae. The sequence continues at coordinate 148,462 of NW_019101502.1, read as the reverse complement.
TCATTAGGTTCATCTGCATTGGCCCATTGGTGTAAGATCGGTGATCCATTAAAGTTATCTATTGTATAGGGACGTTTTGTTTGTCGTTCCGATGGCACTGTCATTGTGACGACATTGGTTCCTTCGTCTAACATCTAATAAAATATCATGTTGTAAGTATAAATCAATCAATATGACGTATAGGTTTCTAACAAATAAAATATAATATTATTTATACTCATATAATATTATTTGTTGGCATTATCAATGTCAACATTTTTCATAACATATTGATCAATAAACAAACAGTAATGCCAACAGGTATACTGTAAAGTCATTAACAAATAAGTCTAACTTTATTTCAACTATATATTGTTTTAAATATTTTGTTGGCAAAAAATTGTCTTTATTATGACTTAAAACAAAGGTATACCACCTTAGGTAATGTATTTGAAATATTTACAGAATTTGGTGTATTTTAAATATCCTTTCAAATGTTTAAATGATCTATTTATAATTCTTGAAATTCAAAAATAAATGTTTATTGAAGTTTTTGAAACGTATTTATTCGCCAAGCCTAATTTTGTTATTAAAAAAATACTTCATTTTAAGCAGGGGAGAATATTCCTTAGACAGATATATACAAATTGATACAATATTATACCATTTTATTTATTGTTTTCATTAGGTAGTAAAATTATTTATATTTTTGGTGTTATTGTGTGCGTCCAAAAACAGCATAATAATCGTATTATATATAAGTTGCTCGGGAACCAATAGGTTGCTCATAATATTATTAAATTATAATTGATACTCTGTATCGCATCATTTATTACCTATATTTTTAAACTCGGTTTTCGCACACAGCATAATTATATTTTATTTGATAGTTTTTATAATAGCATAACACGTCAGTGATTTTTTCTCGAAAATAACTACCTCGGCGAACGTTAAAAAAAACTCGATGCATCCTCGTTCGATATTTAATATAGATATACCAACTTAGTACGATGTTTATCTCAATACGTTTTTTTATCCGTTTCTAGGTACGCTGAATACGCTTTTTATATATGCACATCGAAAAGGGTAGTCGTGCTATAGATACGAGTTCATATCATATTATGCATATAATAATGTGTCACAGAAATAACTGATGAATTAAAATGATAACCTCTACAATACATAGCATTATGCTCATTGCCTTTTTTTCTTCAATAATGCAGTTATTTAAAATTTTAATTTAGGAATTTTTAAATATTTTTTTAAGAAGTATCTTCAAATTATTGAGATTTTTTTACTACTTAAAGACCATCATGCAGAGGTACAGACTTCTGTTTTTCAAATGAGAATACCACTAGTTTCATATGAGCAATTTTGAGTTATTTAATTTGTATTCTAAAAACAAAAGGTTTTATGAGATATGAGGGTTTGAAAATTGTAGTAGTTATTAATATTAATCCATAAAAATTGATAATTTGTAAAAATGGTCCAAGTAGAATAAATACTAGATCCTATTTTACGTCTGAAAATGATCTACTAATTAATATGTAGTATAGCAGCGGGGTTCTCATTTGAAAAACAAATATTTGTATCGCCACAGGAAACTCCCTAAGTAGTACGAACAAATTCAAGAATTTTAAAGTATATGGTCTTTGGTATTTATGTTTATAAATTCCAAAAATCATAATTTGTATAATTGCATTATTAAAGGAAAAATGGGGGGGGGGGGCGTGCTTGATGAATCACCCTGTGTAATGTGATTATTATGATCACCGACAATTTATTTTATTAATAAATGAAAAACGTAAACGTCGATTAGAACGAATAGTCGTACTATCGCTCATACACACATACCAACTGCAATATGGTTGATAACACTATACGCATGTCAATTATTTCTGGTTACACTCTGTATGCACAAACCACAACACTCGTCGTACACACACGACCATGTGAAAATTATGCGACTTGGCGTGTGTGATGGTTATTGCATGTACCTACGTATAAATTTGCAGGTCACATTCAAGTGTGCGCATGGAGACGACGAGTAGGCACTCACTCGTGACGCAGTCTTTATAATAATATGTTGAAATCAAAACCGTACGCGTGTAATCCGCACGGGTTTGGACGGAGGGAAAAGATTTAAAAAATAAAATAAAAATTTCACGACTTTTTGCAAATATTGTACTCTGTGGGGAGAATGGAGAAAAAAAAATGCGCGAACAACAAAAACGCGGTGCGGGAGATAAATCATTAAAATATTTTATACTTATAGCGCTATACGGATGGCCTTTATAATATTATATGAATGAATACAATTTAAAAGTTTTGTTTTATCGCCTTAAGCGAGTTGCCACGCATATATACCTAAAATACCGTCGACGAGATCCTAAAGCTATTCAACTGAGTATTTTTAAATTATGGATAAAAGACTACATTTAGGTGGACGCAATTGAAACTTGTATCGCGTAAACAATTCAGTGCAATATTCTCCAAAATAAGATGAATCGTTAATCTTCGTGTAAAATTAGTCGTATGTGAAATTATTTGCTTTAGACAATGCATTATTATTACGTATTTATTATTTAAATTTTTAAAAATGATTTACTGTTGTTTAAACGACTATGTACGCTTAAACGTGACGACAAACGAGAAAAAAATATTTAAAAACATAAAATACCAAACCAATACAACAACAATCTACGAAATATGTAACCTATCAACAATGATTTTAATTTATTATTATGACTACCTCATTTAATTTATTTATTGTACCCATACACATTTTTGACAGTCAATTTGTATAAAATGTATGTAATGTAAAATGACATGTAAAACGCGTTTTTCTAAATGGTTTTTTTTTATGATCTGATCAAGGCTATTAAAATAGTTCTGAAATGATCATGGTTAACTATTTTTACGGAATTCAAGCAATTTTTATATTTTAATGTTTGATTGCATATTGATAATTATTTACATTTTTTTATTTATCTTGATTTACATTTTATGTTGTTTTATTTTATTCATGAGACTGCAATTTACCATGTCTGTCGGAAGTAAGTTTTTAAATTGATGAATAGGTCCACACAATTAAATTATTAAAAAATTGCATTCTATTTTAATTCATAGTAAGTACATTTTGAGTTCGGAAAATAAGCGTAAATCTCCGTTTTAAAATCAGAAGATATACTATTGTCTAGGTACCTATACGGCTATATTTATAAGAGGATGATATAGGATTATGTCTGTAGTTGAAATTTTGACTTGACCGTAGTAAAGTTATTAAAGACTAAAGAGAGTTCCTATTTTTTCGATTTTTAAGCTACCAACTCATTAAAAATAAATCGTAATAGCTTTAAAGTTTTAAGATTATATTTTTTCATTTAAACTATTGAAAGGGTTTCTCGCCGACGGCGTTGTTTCTGTCGTATAATTACGTAAAGTTGAAAATATATGTTCAACAGTTCTCATTTAGCGATGTTTTGCTAAAATGTGCTGCGTTACGCAATTGCGTAAGACGGAGACGTAAATACTTGCGGAACAACATAATAATATTATCATGTCCTCTAAATATAAATTATACTATTTTATTAACGTTCTAGGTTGAAAAATAAAAGAACACACAGGTTTACTCGGAAGTAATAACTCATCATTATTCTGGTCGACCTGACCGACACACAAGTTAAGACTAGAAACATTATATTATAATTGTGGTAACAAGCGGAATAGGTATACCTGCCTATACCTAATTCAACCAATGATGATAATTACCCGATCGAGTAGGCCGAATTTGGAAAAATTGATCCACGTGGGCAACACACTGCTGGCCATTTTCACTAACTTGTCGTCGTATCCCCATAGGAATTCATTTACCGACAGGTCGAGTATCGGCTGTGAGTCCTGGTATTCGACCAACGAATTGAACACGACATTCACGAACATCGGTGAGCTCCGGAGCATCGAACTGAATCCCTGCATTGAGACACAATAATAATATATCAGTATAGTTGTAGGTACCTGCGGCGTTGGTACAAGTACAGCGTGGCCGTTGTTTAGATAAAATGTCGATCAAAAATTATTATTATTTTCTCGTCCTAACGGCTGTTACCACTCTTGAACACACGCGTGCACGCGGTTGACGAACCGTGAGGTTAATAACTACAACTATCGACCAGTGACTTACAATATTCACACGGGAAAACAACTTTCGTATTCTTTGACATTTTATTGCAGTTTGGACACATTTAAATTTTAAATATACAATAATATATACATATTATATTCGTATATTATTGAATATGTATGTGCGTACTGTAGAATACTGTTTAGTGTTTATCATTATACAATAATAAATTAACATAAAGTACCACCTGAAACACATTACACGTTTTTTCCTTCTTCTCATATTATAGGTCATTCATCTACTCGTGCCTTTATAGCCGGTTCCCTCGAGAGCCGATATTGAGGTTTGATCTTTCTATAGCCCTGAATCCACTCAAATTATTATTATAGCTTGTGTACATACGATTATTGGGTTTTTGCTTTTACTGACGACAGTTTTAGACACAGCAGGAACCAGCTACAAACGGTGGGCACATCGAATCAAAAAAAAAAGTGAGTTCAATTTCCGTTTCCGCTAAAATTGATGTTTTACCGAATTCTCTAAAAACCTATTTTACATTTATAATATTATGGAATAATTTATTAACATTATTTCCGCTCGAAATAACCACTGCGTGTGTTAGGCAATAAGGTGGTCATAATGTTGTTAATTGATTGTTGAGAAAATAAGTACAGAAATGTATTGTGACATGCAGTAAACGTACCCAGTATAAAAATATGATAGTGTTTTATGGAGTTGAGTTTAAATTGGATCACAAGCGTACATAATAATATTATGATAGAGTTACTGCATGACAATCTGTCTTACTCTACTTTATATGGGTAAAACACTAAAACTACGAATACAACAGTTATTTTTCCAAATGAATACTGAGTAGGTATAGTAAGTATAATATTTGATAACAGAATTATCTATACATCCGTATATTATTTACATACCTGATATTTTTGTGTGGTCCCTACATATTAATCACTTTTTAAAATATTTTACAGTTCATACATTTTAATATTGACACAGAATTATCTACCCAATCGATGAATTTCTAATTGATTTAAGAACCAGGTAAAATATTATTTTACGGACAAAACTATAGTAAAGTTACTTATCTTATAAAATATAAACAAATTTGAGAGTTTTTTTATAGAATTATTTGCTGTTTTCAGGCTACTAAAATATACCTGGTTCAGTATTATACATTTATACACATTTAATATTTTTGATACCAGCTTGTACCTGTATATATATATATATATGGTTGAAAACTCGTTAATGCAGTAAGTACATTTATATGCAGTAATAATATAGTGTTTCGTATACAAATCGTACAAAAGCTTTGAAGGAAATGAACAAAATATGAATTAAACACAAAGTTTTTAAAAAAATAATGTAGGTGCTCCGAATGCAAATTATCCAAGAAACGGCGTGACGTACTATAGTTCACAGGGTAGGGTGAGGCGGAGGGGGTTCTCGTGGACGATTTATTAATTTGTAGCGTAGCATTATACGGAATCTACATACGCCTAGTACAACACCACTTTAAATTACCTAGTGAATTTACATACGTCGTACTGTAAAAAACACGAGCATTTTATTATTACTTCATAAACAAAAATATAACACAAACGTTGAACAATAAGTAGGTGTATAATAAATAATAACGTCTTGCAAACATTTTTTCATCTCCTAGTCCTATTATGTATTTAAATGTTATCGAAAAAGCACAAAATACATCGTAATAGTATTGTGAACTTCAGCCTACGCTGCACAGAAGAGGGGGTTATAGAAATACCATATTATTCACTGTACCTTTAAATAGTAATAAATTATACAATATTGGGGATTTTTTATTATGCGATATAATACTATAAAAATCACATTTCTGTATAGATAATTCACGGTAAATTTTGAAGAACAATGATCCGCATGACATAAAATTAAAATAATTGATGAGATCTTCGTAAAAGTATTACATCGACATTGCAAATGTCAATATCGATAGCACGAGTATAGATAATATCATTGTTTTTTTTTTTTTTTTAGCAAATTAATGGCAGTAAGTAGAAATTATTGATATACTATTGAATAGGTACAATACATTTTTTTCTCAACCCCCACCTCTTATTCGTTAGATATTTTGTACCGATGTTAGTATACTATAGATGTATACAAATACTATTAGTAGATATTATCATAATTTATTGATAATGGATTAAAATGGAATGTCTACAAAACAATAAACAGGTATAATAAATAATACCGTACTACATACACAATGATACTAAAGAAATTATTGATCGTAAGACTACAATAATTATAATCGAGTGATTAATTATCAATACATAATGTGTTGGAGACAAATAAGAACTCTACATTTTTATAAAAAAATGAGAAATAGGTACCCATCATTGAAGCAGTCTATACATTGTACAGTATAATAGGGTAAGTATTTAACCTTGTATAGTGTAGGTCGTAGGGGGTTGTTTCAGCTTGTACATCCACCCCGACCGTCGATGTACATATGTGTATAAAAAACAGCTTCTGTTAAAAAAGATAATAACAATATGTCTAATACCAATAAGGGGATGTTAGGAACGACGATTCGATCTGTTTCGGGATCTCCGACTGACAAATTGAGATCGAAGTGTAGTTTCCTCCTCGGGATGTACGTTACAGTGTCATTGTCGTGAAACGTTGTGTTCGTGTTTTCCAGCTCCTCCCTGTAAGACAAACCAAGCACAAATTATTTACATTCAAATTTTAAGTCGACGGTGTATTCTCATAAATTGGTGGTGGGAGGAGGGTGTTGCCGTGTTGACGTACTATGGTATACACTTTGGTTTACTTATATTTTTCGTACGATACTTGGACTTTTTATTAATTAGGTCGTATTGCAGTATAATCAATATTGAAGTCGTCAACAAATAACCAATACTAATACACGTTATATCGTATTATGCTCGACGGGCAAATGTTAATTATTTAAATATTGTTCAGAATTGAGCATGTAACTGAGCATCATATTATTATTACTTTACTACAGAAATGATTACTATCATAATACTCTATAATATGTCATGTTATAATTTATGCATAGTTTCAGTATAGTTTAGCTGCAAAACAAGCAATGAGCTCTAGTCCTGCAGTAGAGTGGGTACTGTCATAATGACTACGACGAGTGTGTGACAGTAAACTACTGCAGAAGCATCATCGTCATAGTATTATTATGTATTACGGCGAATGCACATGTCATAAGGTATAACTATAGCTCATATAAATACGGGCAATCATTATAATAAAGCATTCGTAGTACAAACGAATTCGTAGAAAGAGAGATTTCACATAATAGGTATATTGTAGGTAACTATACATATATTTTACCTATGTACTCTGAAATATATAATATTTTTCAAAAATGTTAAGTGCTATTACGACGTATTTCGTTACTTAATATTTTTGTTATATTATTCATTTATAGTATATCATATTTTAAGATGAATTATTTAGTTCAATAAAAGTGATTGGTGGTAATAAAATCGCATAGGTTTTATGAAATACATATTGTACATATTTTTTTCTCCTCGTTGATCAATATATTATAATATTATAAATTATGATTTATTGTAAACAAATGTCCGAGTAGTTGGCCTCTCGACTATGTCCGATCGATTCGAAAAATGTGCCAATTTTTGCAAATTAATTACTAATAATTTTAAACTAGTTTTTAGAGTTTTCAAATCAATATATTATTTTACTTTTGCCAATTTCAGAAGTTTTATTTTGCCAACCCTCAGACAATAAACACAATAAACATTCAGTCGTAGCTTACACAATGCTGTAAATATTTTATTTATTTTATAATTGTCATACTATGCAATGTTTTATTTTCAGGTTTCACACAATATTTTTATTCTTATACTAATCAAAGCTCAGATTATAACATTTTGTATAGAATTTATATTAGTCAAGGATGTATCGATTATAAGCACATATTGCGTTCCATAACTTTGTGAATAAAAATATCAAACTTTTTGCCTTCAGCATTCTATAGTTTTTGGAGGCTATTTTATAATTTTTAAATCTTATTTTATATTTTTAATACATATTTTGCAACCCTACAACTTAACTTTATTATTTAAGTAAATACTTTTTGTCCAATTTCGATGGAAAACAACATTAAACTTCACGCAAAACAATATAACAATACATTGTATGTACATTAAAAATCATCGATGTTGACTATTTCTTACCTCCAAATCCTTAATCACGTTAGTTGTTAGTTTTGAACACAAAAGGTAAACTTAACTCGAAGACCATACATTGATATTGTCAACAAAATTTCAACTTTAAAAATTAAAATTAAAAAGAAAAATCTGTGTAAGTTTGTCGTATACGTCTTTTACTCATGTACGTACACGCAGTGGTTCATACTTAAATTTGATGAAACTTCAATGTTTAATACAGTCTGCATTAAATTTAATTTTTATTTAATTACCACGGTTTGTATTTCCCGTTTATTTTTTTAGTGAACATAAATTAAAGCTCTAGAAATCATCAATCAACCGTTTTCGGAAATCGGGTAGGTACGCGTTTCCAAGTCAGATCGAAGATACGCCGTATCTGGTTTTCCGATTAGTCATATTAAGTAACTACCTACCGTTTCAGGTAGGTATTTAAATGTTGAGTAGCACGAGCGTATATACATGCAATAAATAATAATCATAAAGAATTGGGAATCGTCAAAATAAGAAAACAAACGAAACCGAGTGACATTAGAAACCCCATGCCGGTTAACCTTCCAGCGGGTCGAACGGACATTGAACATTGCAGTTAATTAGACGTCGGAAGCAATTATTCCCCTAAATTAAAATACCATTACCTGTACTACGCGGCGAGCAGTTGGTAAATTATAATATTTATTAATTGTTATTTATTATAATTCGATTTTCGAAATGAAAATATATTATCCAACGACGATGTTTACGGTCGCATCCGCAGACACACGCGTATCCAGCAGGTTCAAACCGGATCGAGTTGCATATTAATCGTCATAATTATTTATCCAACTGCACAGCGCACTAAGGTTCCCGGGTTCGACAACTATACTTGTGTCTCTGGTCGCGGGCCAACAAGTACATAATAATAATAATGATACGATATTATAGATGAAAAAACAAAAACATGACTACAAGTTGACTTCCGCAAGCAGTAAATTATATAAATATCATTATTATTATTATTATTTTTTTTTTTTATTGGTGAATTTCTAACATGTTTGTAAACAAAAAAATTGAAAGAGCTTATGGGAAACTGTTTGGAAAACATTCTATAATAACATAATACCGTACCACATTTCATTGCCGCGTAGCATACGATCTGCGTAATATTATATAATAATATAACAAGGCCTCTTGCAGGGTTTGATCGCACAAATTGGGTTCGTTAAAACACGCGGACAAAAGACGACGACGTGTCGTTTATATTATTATTATGTTGCACGTATATTATAAGCGTATACATTCCAGTATCCGTCCTACTTTAAACTTTGGCCCCGGGGCCGGGCTCGGCTAATCCAAAGTACAGTTGTTTTTAGAGAACGTGATGTTTGCACCGGCCAACTGTCAAGGAATGTTAAACATTCAGGGGAGGTTAAGTGAAACTCGCCGAGTATAGACTCCCCTATAATATTATTCGCGTATGTATATACAATTTATATTCATATATATATTATATGTACCTGCGCATACACGCGAGGACGTTTTATTATCAAAGCTGCAGGGGAGCGCGAGCATGAAAGTGAAATATTAAAACGGCTCGCGCGGGTGTGGAAAAAATATAAAAAATAATAACCATTTATAAAATATATTTTATTATACGCGCATACGTGGTGAGTACGAGCACGGGTACCTGTACTCTGACCCTCTGTATCGGGATTTAAATAAATTATTTTAATAAAATGTGAATAATTCATATTATATGACGTAAGCACATTTTATTATTATTATTATTATAGAACTGTAGTGTCCTATCACGTATTTCAGTTTTATTACAATACCATAAAATATACAGTGAAGAAAAGTTAGCATTATCAATCTCGTAAGCATCTCGATATTGAATTTATCGCTCAGCTAAACAGGGAGATGTGTTGCTAATTATCGTCACCTTAGATCAACATAATGGTAACTAACCGAATGAATATATTAAAATATATCGAATACGTTGTATGCAAACTTTTATAACTGCTACTCGTTTTGATTAATTTGTTATTGTTTTTGAATTCATAAAACGAATTTGGCATAATATCCTCAAATTAAGTACCTACTATATATTAGTTACTGCACCAGTTTTGAATAAAACATCTATAGATACAAATATTTTTCGTTACAGCTCGTAACTTCTTTTTAACAATTAAATTATGTGGTTACTGGTTTATCATTGATCAAAATTGTTATTTATTATTTTCATGTTTTATTGACAATGAAGTAATCGAAATCGTAGAAATTATGTTCTGAGTATTTAAATTGTAAATTTAATCAATCCCAAAAAGAACTTCATACATTTTTTGGATGCATTCTCTCACAAATAGGAATTTACTTCAAAATTGTTTTTCATTAAAATTACCAATGTGACTAAACGTGTCTTGGTTTGTAATGATTGATAATTGATCTCCAAAATTGATGATAAAATCAACGTTTTCCGAAAAAAAAAACACTTATAGAAACCATTAAAAACTAGTTGCCAACATAAAAAATTATTCAATCATTAAAAACCAGCTTAAAACAGCATATTAAGACCCATCTTGTGTATATGCAATTGTCTACTGAATATACTTGGACAAATAAATATATATTTATTTGGAGTGATAACAATATTATTTCTCAATAACTAAGTATATTAATCTCAACGATAGGGTCAATGATAGCAATCATCTATATCAGTTTTTAATCAAAAACAAAATATTTTGAACGGATATTATTTTGTTTTTTTATTTCTTCTAGGCCTTGCGTCTAGGGAAATTGTAAAGTTTCCCAACGCTCAAGGCGAGTTGCCAAAAATTATTGTGAAATACATTGAAAAAAGTTTTTGACATACCTAATTGATTTCCCTTCTATTTCCATTACCTATTGAAAAAATATTTACCTTAAATCAACGAACATGACACCGATATAGATCGCAGGTCTAGTCATTTTTAGACATAACAATATAATTTTCGAAAAATGACAACTAATTGTAGACATCAATACATTTAGTTTTTTGAAACTGTAAGCTATTTTAGTTTTCAACTAAATTGAAAAATCTTATTATATTCATATTATTCTTTTACTTATACTTTTAAAATGTAATATTTAGTCGGCCATATATTTTTCTCTAATGAGGTTCAAACATTTGGGGCGGGATGACAAAGGCCCCTTGATACTCCTGCAGCATGATCTGTTTCAGAGTCCAGGCTTTCTAAATATTATATTCATATATTTTGAACGATTCTCATTTGTGTTCATTGACATTAATGCGTTTATTGATATATTGTATGGTATATTGTATTGTATGGTTAATCAAATAACTATAATTTGTGCCCTCTTACTTACCAATAAACATACGGGCCTACTTCCTTGACATCCAATTTTTCATCTTCGCCCGCCAAAAATCTATCTGCGTTAGTCACGTTAAATATGTACACGTTGACGTACACTTTAACCGGGGGTTTTTGCCACAGTTGAAAGGCGTACGATCCTTCGACGAATTTCAACTTCTGGAAATTAAAAAAAACCATAGTAAAATCGTTGTTATATACTTATTGCTGAATAATGTGTAAGCTATGTATTATTATATCTTGCAGCCATGGACAACTATATTATTAGTCGTTGAGACTGTAGAGTATTGATGAGCATTTTATTGGGTCATTCGTACTCACATACGACTTAAGCCGCGCAACATTTTGACCTATATTATAGGTATATTGAAAATTATTGTATGGTGTATGCTATATACAGAATGTTTTATTTTCGAGTGAACTGGGATATTTACAAGGTGATAAGCCACGCATGCTCACGGCGATTTTTCTTTAAATAAATTATGTGTGTTCGAAATCTGATTGCTTAAATTTGTTTAATATGCCAACCCAAGTACCACATTTTTCAATTCTTATATTTTTAAACTATTTATGAAGTTTACCGTGGACTGTTGTAATACAAACTTTTTTTTCTGTAGATCAAGACCATTTATCATTGTAAATTGTCAAGGAGATGGGTTGTATGATAACTTTTATATACACATATATATACATTTGAAAAAGTAGTTTCTCAGTTATTAGGCTTAGAAAATAATATAATGGAAGCCTATGATGATTTGAGTTTTAAAGTTATTTAAGTGAATCTATACTTAATAATACTGAGCTGAAGATATTTGTATGTTTGATCTCGCTAATCCCAGAAACTACTAAACCAATTTTAATAAAAATGTTATCAACCGATTCTATGTAACTCGGATGGTGTTAAGACTAACTACTTTTTTCAACCAACGTAGATTGCTAAAGAGTGGCTCGCAGTTGAATTTCTTTCTTGTTCATAAAAACCGAATAATTGTTTTGTATGTATTACTATTGGGTTGCCATTTATTACAGAAATACAATCAAAAAAATAATAAATACTATAAATTATCCGAATCACATTGCTGTGGGATTTTTTTTAAATAAAATAATATTTGATTTATTGTTAGTTATTCAAATTTAGAACAAAAAGCAATGTCATTGTGTGACGAAAGTCTCGGAGATTGTTCTTGGAAGTAACTGGAAACTGGAAAGTTAAGAGAGTAGTTTGAACCACGTTCGAAAATATACAAAGTTCTATATTTTCCAATCCGCCACGGTGGATTAACCGTTTCGGTCGAATTAGTTCACAAAGCAGCTAGGGTATATACCGATGCTGATTTGCCTGTATATACACAGAACCGAGATATTACAATACTTTATGTTTGTTAATTTCTTCTCAATAGATATCGAATTATACAGCTGGTGTATTATAATTTCATAATTTATAAATATTTTCCGAGTGGGTGTAATGAGTACCTATAGCATTTATTTTATATTTTATGCAAAACCATTATGGTTTATTATCCTTAGTAGATGAAATGTAATAACTCGTGTATTCTCATCTTTAAATGGTATAAATAATATAAGTATTTTTTTTAAAGTATTTAAAAATGTAAGTACCTGTTAAGTGTACAAAAATGTCCAAAAATCAGTGTTTAAATAAGTACACTTTTAATGAATAAATAATGTGAGAATGATTATTTAAGCCATGTTGTAAATATTGTGTAGTTCAAGGAGCTATACATTAATTATATATTAGGTATTATATATTACAATCATAGATATTATACTACTAGACAAGCAATGAGTGTATGGAAATCGTAACAATACAGAAGGCGCTTTTTTATTAATCGATGTCTCGATTACTCATACGCAAGGAAGTGCAGAGAAGCAGCAAGCAGGGTAATATATAAAGATATATAGAACATTGGATTTTTTCGTAATGGCAGCCTAAATCACTGTGAGATGATTTTACTCAGCTCTCATGCTGTTGTTATACACAGTTCTTGCCTAGTAGTATAACGTCTTTGATTATAATAGACAGTCCTCTTCGTCCAATCATAACCTTAATTTATAAGGCATTAAAATCGCTATGTATATGATAGTACAAATTTCAGAAAAATATGTTCAAATTAAAATAATTATAGGTTATCAAAAGAAACAAATCATCATTATTAATCTCAAACGATAACAAATAAAATGCCATTATATTTGTCTTAATTGATAATTCAATTCAAATCGCTTTATTCAAAATGTAATAATAATATAATATATATTATATAGTGCGATAATTGGCCAAGAAAATTACGAACATTGTCCTATAGTTCGTCATACATTTCAGTAATTCACCACGTGCGTTTTCACGGACGAAAACTATTCGTTCCTGACAGTTCTCATGGCGCATAATTTTGTCATCCTTTAAAGCAAAACAATACATTTTTATATATAAACGTTGCGTTTAAACAGCATTAGTAATATTGTGTTATTATAGGTCTATCACATTTTAATAATTAATCCATAAACTGCGTCAATATATTATTTTCTATCGTCCACCGTATTGTAACCCGAGCTCATAATATAATATATTATCATTATTATATACACACTCATTAATCATAATATTCGTATCGAGACACACACAGGTATACCTATATACTATAATGTATAGGTGGTATAAATTATAAATATTCAAATAAAGCGTAGGTACGCATAGTCACGATATTAGGTATATTGATTATAACCACTTTAAGGCAATCGTCTAACGTGTATTTATTCGACATCAGCTGTTACGGATCTCAGACGTATAACGTATCAATTATTAATAATATCTCGTTCATCCATCTACAACTCTACAACAGTCGTCCGATACAAGACTGTACAACTGTAATAATATGAAAATATATTTTAATATACCGGTAAGAACTCTCGAAACCTTGTGATGACGACAGATCAACTGTTGACGTCGTGGCACACAGCGGTGGGTATGATGTGATTATTATTCAAGTGATAAATCATTTTTATGTTGTACGATATATTATATTAGCAATAATAATATTCAATACACTTGCATTATGTATTGCGAATTAATCGAACACTGCTCTTTGCAAGTTCCAAATGAAATAATTTTATTGGGTACCTCCTGTTATAACTATCGCAAAAAGCAAGTCTATAAAACGATGATGCAACGCACGCGTATGGATGTGATAAAATATTGTGCAATTATGAATTAAATAATTTCGAATAACTGATACCTAAGTATAAAATATATAGGTATTATAATGGTAATTATTGTATAATGAAAACGATTTATTAATTGATTGTTTAATGGCGAACGTCCGCGAGTGAAAGACATGCGGACCTTAAGTATCACTAAAACTTCAAAATCAAGGCGATTGGGAACGATTGGTGCGTAATTAATGATGAATAACAATATTTCAAGAACAATATTAGTAATAAATCTAGAAAAAAATTACCGTTCACGAGAACGCTGTCGGCAATTAACATAAAGAGTAAAAAAACACATTTTAACACCAAGCGTACCTAATATATATATTAGGAATAAGGTAGTACCTACTTATAATATATTATATTGTACGGGTAGTATTACATTTTAATGTTCAATACAGTATGAATAATTGCTCCTTGAGCTAAATATACCAGGTATGCGGTAATGCGGAATTGTCTTTTAACCCTGTTTTTAATGTTCATATATCCTGCAGCTCAATTAAAAAAGGTCGCAGTGTACATATTACAGTCAATCGATTGCTAAATTAAATATATATTTTATGAATACGTTCCTAGGTACGGGCGTATATTATATTCGCGAATTCAGGTTTCACGCGTTTAATAATAGGTACCTATAAAACATTATATTTAGTGCTCGTTTGTGTGTATAATTTATTTCATACCTACCTACTAAGTAATAGGTATGATATAACTATGGGGAGAAATCTATCCCCAAACCAATAAATAATAACAATTTCATATATCATATATTTTAGTGCATATAAATTAAAACGAATTACTGTAATGATATATATCATTTTTTAACACAACTTGGTTATTATGTATGTATAAGGTTACCATTGATAATAAATGCAAATCGGTTTTCCGCATCATTTGTTCTGTTACATCTGTCCGACTTCATGGCCCAATTATTTATGTCTTTCAAATAAATGTTATCTTGTTAATGATTAAATGGTTTATACCTTTTATAAACTATATAACTTATTAGGTGAGACTTTTACTCAAGAGTGTTGATTATTGTAAATTTATTAACAGTTTTCCTCCTTATATTCTTAAAAACAACTTTAATGTGGTTTTTTTTTTTTTAATACATTATAATTATTACTGAAGATAATATTATAATAAAGAGACTGAAGTACCTATATATTTAGCTACAGTTTCGATGAAAATCGTTTCAGGAAAATATAGACGTGAGCTCGGGATAGTTATGAATATTGAAATATTTTATGTAAATATTAAATGTGTACACTTACCGCTGATTTTATTATTTCCACCGGGTTGAAGAAAAACAGAGCGTAAGAAATGATGAGAAGTCCAAAGCCGCATAGACCGTACCTAGCGTTTCCTGGACAGACAAAAAAAAATTATAATTATTTATCTATTATATTAAATTATGATAAACTTATCAATAACTATCAATAAATACTGGACTTTTATGTTCTATATATTTTTACTGTGGCTAAGTAGTAACATTTGGGTGAGGTTTCTTGACGCTTCATTTTACAACAAAAATGTTTAGGTACATAATTTTACTTTGCATACAATTGCACAGTTAGATATTAGAGAATATTTTATATATAATACCAGACATTTTAGAAATATTTCTTCTATTCAAACATACAATTAAACAACAAGGCAATATTTTTCATTACATTTTTAATACACAGGTGGAATTAGCAATATTGGTATGATCTTTTTTATCTTCCATGGTAATCAGTGAGCATTGATCAAATATCTTATTGAAAGTTGAAGTTGAAGTTATCATGACATTTTTTAATCATTAAGTACGTATTATGTACATACATTTTTTCTTTTTTATTGATTTTTACAAAACATGTGATCAAATGACAAACTGTTAATTTTAGATCATGATTTTCTGCTGTTTTTTTT
This sequence comes from Myzus persicae, assembly GCF_001856785.1. Lineage (NCBI taxonomy): Eukaryota > Metazoa > Arthropoda > Insecta > Hemiptera > Aphididae > Myzus > Myzus persicae. The sequence goes on along the minus strand of NW_019101502.1, from coordinate 131,639 downwards.
TATCAATTTAAATATGGTTTATATTAATCAAACGAAGAATAATAAGTTTTGTGATTTTTTTTCTTTTTTGTAATTCAAAAATATTTTTTGTTGGAGATTTGAAACTAATACGTAGGTACATTATTATATTTCAATATTTCATAATATGTCTACAATAACATTTTTAAACATTTAGATTAATTTTAATCTCTTAACTTTATAATAGTTTATGCTGTATATTAATCCCTATATAGTAAAATAATTTACTAGGTACTTAAGTAGGTACCTATAACCATTAATAAGCAATACGCTTCTACAATAATAGGCTGAAAGACAGCCTCTGCTCAAAATAATTGCTTGTATGTAATGATAAATTTAAGACTTTCATTACAGCGACCTACTCAATGAATAGTTACACATGATCACTATAACTGCAAAGCAGAGCGTTTACCCAATTTACCTATTTTTTTTACTGTGAATTTTTTAATGAAAGTAACAACTGTTTACTTTCCTATATGATAATGTATTAATATTTAAAAATCATTTTTAATACTCCAAAAGAAGACTGATGAGTGATGACTAATAACACATTACATATATAAAACTACGAGGCTCACATGAGTGTAAAACCAATGAATTCATCGCTCTGCTCAGAAACTAAAATAACTACTGGAAAATCCAGTACAGTAATATTAAGGCAATTGACATTTTAGTTTTTATTAAAATGACATTGTTATTTTTAGTCAAACTATAATTTAAAACAATCTAATGATACTTTAAACGGTTAATTGTATAAGCTATAGTTGCAGCTTGAAAAGCCCTCGATTTTGTTAATTCAAAAATACTGGTTGTGGAAAGTTTAAAGAATTCTAAATTTAGTCATTATAAAAGTTCGGTAATAATATTTGTCAGGGGCATCTAATTTTTTTTTATTCAAAGGCCACATAAGATATTAAAATTTCTTATTGTGCTAAAAGTGTATAAATGTTTATAATTTTTAATTTTATAAATATAGATATGTCTAAAATACACCTGCATAATATATCTATTTAAAAAAAAATAGTTCTTATAATATACTCAAATATTATACTTAAATATATAATTATGGTATAGGTGATAATTGACAATTGCGTACGATAACAATTTTGGATATTTCACATATTTTTAGACTATTTACTGTTCTTTTGGGAGCCGACTTTAACCGCACCTGGTTAGTTGGCCGTAGTCTGGTATATGTTATTATTTTGGTTTATATTATGAATTTTTATTTGGTAAATTTCTTATTATAATATTACAATACAAAAGGGGTAGGTAATATTGGACTGTCTGCCCCCCCCCCCATGGCTAACCTTTGTAAACTTCAATACGTACGCGATCCAAACAACTGGCATTATTAATTTCCCTTCAACTTTTAAATCATTTTCAGAAAAATAATAAAAGTAATTTTAATTACATTGCGCATAATGACCGTTTAAGGGTGGAAAGAGGATTTAGAGTTGTTGCGAGGCGCTGCGCCGCTACGTGATAAACGCAAAACAAATTTTGGAATTCAAACCTTATATATTATATACTTTTATGTAGAATAATTTGGGTACATAAAATATAATATATATATTTGCGATATCAAAAACTACAAAATCGGTTTCTTTATACAATCTTATGTGTATAATGTTATGGTTTCTGCTACCCAATTATCATTTGCAATCGTTCCCAGAAAATTAACATCGTGTGACCTCAATCAAACGACTGTATTATGTATATTGTATTATCGTAACCTCTCGCTCCTAATTTTAACTACTCGTTTCCAATGTATACAATAATCGACGTAATTGCTACGCGACGAGGAAGAAATTAACGGTATTATATTTTCTTTGTTTTACAGCGTTATAACTATTGCACCGTCACACTCATACTTATACACACACACACACACACACACACAAACACACATGTGGGTTGTATTAAGCACGTGCTTATTATTATCAATCAAACGAAATAATAATACACTGCCGTAGTTATATACCATATAATAATGATATATTATCAAGTAGGTATCAGATAGGTGGTATTAAAAAGCGTTTATGAAAAGAAGATGCATAATTTACTCATTTTGCATACACACGTCATACGAGATAGAAGTTTATGGTTTTTTTTTTTTTTTAAATAATTTAAAACTTAAGAAAATCCACAGACATAAAACGGTTTTATAACGAGGGATTTCCATGTAGGTCAAAAACGAATTAAACTCTTTGAACGAGTTGAAATAATAATTGATTGGCATTGAACAACGCAATTGGTCGTTGCAAAAATGGCGTTCTCATCGAATGATTGGGATTTATGTAATAATATGATTACTTATGTTATTTTATCAATCGATAGTATAATTGATAAATTACACTTGCGTTAAACTATATAAGTGTACATTCATTTAAAATTCATAATATTGTCGTTTGCAGCTGGTGTCCATTACAATTTGTGATGGTTAGTGTACAGTGATTTTAGCGAATAATTATATGACTGCAATTGCAAAATGTTTCCATATTGCAATCTGTAGAGGGTATTTTTTAATTAATATGAATTTTAATATTTATTCACAGGGAGATTTGTGACAAAATATGCTCACCCTCATTTTTCCTTCAATAATTTATTCATTCAAATTCGGACTTTTGTAAATGTTTATGTGTTTATCGATACTATCATACGTAAAGACAATATTTTCAAATATTTAGATTTTTTTTAAGAATTACGGAGTGTAATAAAAAGCATACATTTATACAATTTTTTTTTCAAACGACAACCCCCCCCCCCCCCCCTGTCCCCCAATGTAAACATTATACAATTAATTATTACAATTATTTTTAGAAATGTTAGACACACACACAAACACACACACACACACACACACACACCCCCCCACACACACACACACACACACTTTTTTGCTGTATCTTAATGAGATTAGAAGATATTTTTATTAATATTAGAGCGTCTAAATTAACTTTACACGAATAGTTTTTGAATTAAAACATTTTATATGTTAAGTATAAGTCCATAGTAATGGCTTCATATAAAACATAAAATAGGTGCCCTATTTATTAGTATAGTATTTATTACAAGTATACTCAATTTATGTACACGAACATCTGCAACAAAAAAATTAATCTTAACAAAAAAATTACATTTGAATGGGATGGCTTTCAGCTAAATAAAAATAAGTTCCCAACACAACAGGACACTGCGTAAGGAATGCAATACATGGTCAGGCGTGGATATAAAAATCTAAAATGGAGGAATCCGTTTTACCAGTACCACTAGAAAATCTGCAGTAAACCTGCCACTTTGAATCACTAAGTGCCAAATATACTCACCCCGATTTAACCTTAAATCATAAATTTATTTAAATATACCAATATACGGCAAACTACAACTCTATCTAATACCTGTACATATTTGTATGCTGTTTAAAAAGTGTCTTGTCAAGATACAAACCACTTTTCTCAAATGAGAACAAATTATTTGAAAATTACTGTAATCTATATTAGACTATTAGCGCATTTTATAATTTGTAAACATTTATAGATTAAATAATTAATACTTAACTTAATAATATTGTATGCATATTTAAAATTATTGTTATAATATGTTTTGTGTTTAACTTTGTATTACCATCTACACCTGTTGCTGTGCGCTATGATTCCTAGTAAAATTACAATAAAATCATTCTCAATAAATAGCAAAAACTCAGAATTTGCTCGTTCTAATTAGGTACGATTTGGTTACATCATAAAAAACATCCACTGAACAATTTACTGTGAAACATAGCAATTATAATTTTAAAAGGGAAATTTTTATCGCTACACAACATTTCTCAAAATGTGCCTTAGAAAATTAAGCATAATATAAATATAATAAATAAGTATACGTACCTAATTAAAATGTATGACCTAAATCCATATTTAAACAAATAGGTACATTTAAAATGCACCTAATGCACAATAAAATAATAAAACAAGTGTCATCATTCTTGACGAATCGTCATACTATAATATTATGCCTATACTATAAAACATCGGTTTTAGTGATGTAAAATTTGAAAAATTTAATATTCAAAACATTTTGGAAATGAAAAAATTTTATTTTATTTTTTGATGGATCTTACTCTTTTTACTTCGGTATATAAACATTAGAAATATTCATTGAATCTTGAAGTACATTTTAAAACATTTAAAAATTCTGCACAAATGTTATTAAATTTAAATATTTTATTTTTAAACAGAGTTAATAAGTACAGAGGTTATGATTGTATTTAATATTTATGCGATAATATTCGCAGTATAGGTACATTTTATCACAACAAAATTAATTTAAATACAAATAAATAACACAATTTTTTCTTGGAAACTTCCGGATGTCAGAAATTTTCAATTTAGAAATTTCTAAAATGTATAACTTACATCACTAGTGGGTTTATACGTACTCGATGCAATAACTAATAAAATGTACCTACTAAACACCGGAATGATATGATTATACGAATTCAATTTGTTTGGAACGAAAATGAAAAAGACCACGGTGAGCACGGTAATCCGATAAAAATGTATAAGCGCATTTACATATGATATATGTATACATACATATTTATACAACATAATATTAATATTATAAATTTTAACGATATATCGACATTATGCGATTAACACGATAAATATCTTGTTTATACCGTAAAGGATATTAAATTTAACGATGAAATATTAAAACGCATACACCTCTGCATTTATACGTCATGTAATATTATAATAATATGTACCTATTAAATAATATGTGATTAATTAAAACTGTAATAGGTATGTAAATTATGCACGATCGCACAAGCATATCGGATCGATATAGAATAAAAAATAAACATAACGTAGATAGAGAGTCAAGTAGCAAATATCGTGGATTTGTATAATGTTTACTATAAACTTCAGTAAAAAGTAAACTTACACCGACTTATATGCACTATACAGGGCGTGACAGAAATAGCTGTCAAATGGCATGAACTTACATATTATAATAACTTTTGTTCTGATAAATATATTTTTAAGACAAAAGTAGATACTTTAGTCTTAAAAATGTAAGCATTAGCAATAACCATATAATTGTGATAACTAAATATTGAAAAAAATGATTAGAATATAATAGTTGTAACATTTAATTAGTTAATTACATATTTCAGTTAAATTACACCCAGTGCATAGGTAGACAGGTTTATAACTAACACGTAAGCGCAATAATGTATACGGTATACGGTAAGTGTGACATAAAATTGCGCCGGTACAGCAAAGAACGTCATGTAAAAGACATTTTAGTAATCAATTTCACCGAATTGAAGTAAGAAAACAAGTTAAAAAAAGTTAAAAAGTATAATAATGCCTAAAGGTACATTAAATGGATTTTGGGGATAAGTTTATTATATAAGTGCAAAAGAAGGTAAGATTTCATGATCGGCTATAAAAGCTGCAGGGGAAGGTGTAACGTCATAATATGTGCTCTCAGTATATATATAGTATGATGTTGCCCCCGCCCCCTCGGGGGTGATAAAAAAGCCAATTTTAATTTTAAAATTTATCAACTTGATTTTATTTTTCGATATTATTTTATATTAATGTTCGTTAATAATTCTAGGTATTGCTTATTTCGTACCTTCATATAATAATTAGCAATAGAAATTTTTTTTTTAACTTGTAATGGTTTTTTAAAAACACGTAATTGGTCAATTTGTCTTAATAATATTTCAATTGAAGAAGTGATCTGATATATTTAGGATACTAGTTACACAAACTATTATGTAATCATTACGTAGTCTTCTTGTTCCAATGTGTTATTATTATCTAAATTATGAAGTAACAACTTTAAAATAGTATGTGTCTATACAAAAACCAGACAAATTGATTTTTTTAAACTTATCAGAAAATAGAAAAACAGTTTCAATTTTTGGAGACATCTTGTATTTTGACCAGATCTTAATATTAATTAATAGGTATTATAAATTATAATATCATCTTGGAGCTACCTAGTTTTTTGATCTTTTGGAAATACAAAACCTCACATATTTCCTATACGAGTTATGTTAAATCCATCTCATAAATATTTAAATACTGATAATTTTTTTTCTTTATCAAATAGTACCCATTATCTAAATCAGATTTCTGTTGAAAGTAGAGTTGTATTCTTTTTGCACAGGCCCCTTCATAATATATTGCAATACTGTTATTATTATTTATTAGTATAGTAATATATTATATTTATATACAAATACTCACGTTCACACTAATACAATTTACAAAATAAATGTAATTTGTTTAATAGAAAAAAAAGTTAGTATATTAATATGTATTAACTAACGGTTCATACAATTTAATATAAAACCGATTGCATTTAAAATACTTTCAATATTTTACATTCGATAAAAATAAATAAATAAGTAATCATTTTCCCCCTACTCGTACACCGTATCATAAAATATTATATGAATGCATTATATTTCTTTTCGAGCAAACCAATCATTTAAATATATATATATATATAAGTTTGAATAAAAAATGTAATCATAATTATTATCTCGTCCCTTTAAATTATAAACCTTATACTCTTTAAATACATTTTTGAGTATAGTATAACCTACTCGTTCAGGTAATATTTTAAATGCCTGGGTACTTTTTAAAAATATTAATTCAGCACAGTGGATACTATAATAATTATGTGGAATTCGTGTAGATATCTCTAGCATTCAGAATGCTAAGCACTCTTATTGCAGCTTCGCGATTTTTATCAACGCTTATGTCACCTGCTAATGTTTTGAGCGAAATCATTAATAAGTACTACGCCACGTCATACAGTGAAAGACATATTATGATAATAGTATGAAGGTAACAAAGTTATGTCATTTTATGCTAATATGGAAAAAATATACGGAAAGCTCAAGTGCTATCAACTATAATATTTGTGGTTTTTACTTTGTTGTAATCTGTTTTTAAACAATTATTAATATCATGGTCTATAATACGTTATATTAAATTATTGTAATCATTAAATGTTCAAGTATAATAAATAAGAATGAAAGATACCTAGTTGAAATAAAAATGAGCTCAATGTAATCCACCGGTCAATACGTCGTAACGGAACTCACACTATATAATATAGATACCTATTATAATTTATAGGAATTCACTGTAGCCTGTAGGTACCTATTATGATTATTAATTTATAGGGATTATAGGTATCTACCTATTATAATTATAATAGGTACTAAAAGATTTATATTGTATAACTATAAATTATGTGCCTATACATAATAAAATAAGAAGTTCCTACCCATGGCACGTCTTAAAAAAAAAAATTAATAAAATTCAAAATGTCTTCTCAAATCATATAATATTAACATCTGCGCGGCGGAATATTATGTGACATTGCACTTGATTTCGATATGACATACATGTACGAAACGTAAAAATGATATTATTATTGAATAAAAACAATAAACGGCACCGCCGCAAATAATAATAATATATACCTACACTGTACAGTCTATTACTTAAGTCTTCGTCGTCGTCCGGAGGGGACAGTCATAACTTACAAATGGGTATGCGTGTGTTAGTCACATCACCTACATATTATATATTATATATTATATAATAAGCAATAACACTCGGTGTGTGAGATATTAGTACGTCGAATACGGTGTATTTTGCTACCCGACACGCGTAACGGCGGCGGATTAAGTCCAATGTCAATAACGTTTTCGTCACAATTCACCAGACCTATATATGTATGAATAAAATACATGCGTGTTTTATTGGGACAGACTGTTTGTATAAGTATAATGCCGGTGACAACCGCAGTGCTGAAAATATTTATTACATTATTATCGTTTATCATTATATCATTATAAAAATTAAATAATAAATTAGTAATACTAAAAATAGTATGTTCTAAAAACGAAAAAAAATATTATGTCATTTTTTCGTACATCAAACGAAAATTGGAAATACGATAATTTGCTGCCGCAACAACTGGTTTAAATAATCGATACAAGGTGATTCACCCTAACGGTACTTGATCCCATTTTTCATTTTAGAAACTTTATTCAAATTGGGATTTTAGATTCCGAGAGGAGAGGTGTCATGTATTGATTTCAATAATGATATTTTTTTTATTATTAATTTTTTGTGTTTTCCATAAGTAGTCAAATAAATGCTACGATTTTCAACTTCAACATCTCTTAAGATAGAAAAGTGTATCTAGTTGTTGCATTCGGAAGGTCAAAATTTAAAACTCTTAGTAGCTTTCAAAAGCGGCGGGAAAGAGATAAAAATCAAGGAAAAACGGAAATTTTTACTCAAAATTAATTTTCGAAAAAATCGATTGCCTTTTGGTGTTATACTAAAAAAATAACTGTATATCCATGTTATTTTTACAAAAAGTTTAAAAATGGGTTTTCGTATTGCAACTTCAATAAAAAAATACCATAGAGATACATGAAATTTACACTGAATGTTTATAATAAAAATTTCAATATACCATAAAATTCACAAAACATTGTTAATTACGTCGAGCTATTTATAGGCATATGCATTTTTCTAACCTAACCACATTCTCAAACTATCGAGGTTTTTTGCACTATTTAAGGAGTGTGCTTTGTGGAGATTTTAAACCTCTGTTTTTTAAACGAGAACCATGATTTTTCACTTGATATTGTTCATTGGAAAATTAATTTTGATGTACCTATTTAAAAATTCGAACTAATACTTTGTAGCTAATAAAATGTTTATTTAGAATTTTTGGATAAAATAGATAAGTCCTTAAAAATAGTTATATAAAAATATAAAATAGATGTAATATTAGATATATAGTGTATATTAATAAATATTGATAGATAAAAATTAATCACAACAATTTTAAATTACCAAACCCTCATAAATTCCAAACCCATTATCAAGAACCTCATATACTTAATAAGCGCACAAAGTTAAATAACTCTGAACTTTGATTTTGATACCTTTACAGGAAAATTATCCACCAAATAATTTGTAGTAAAACTAGGAGTTTGTACCTCTATGGGTTACTTCAGAAGTAGAACAAAAATCTTAATAATTTGAAAATATGGTCAATCGAAAAATATAATAGAACATTCAGAATTCATATTTTGAATAACTGCATAATTGAAGAAAAAAAGGGGTGATACATCCTGTATAAATATACGGCCCCGTATTTGTCATAAGGTTTTTATTGCTCAGAAAATTTTCAAAAAACCCTTTTCAAGAAACAAATAATTTGCTCACTATTATAGCTTAAAATCAAAAAACCAAAGAACTTTTTTTTAAAAACGATAAGCTAAACTATTTATCAAAACTTTTTTAGTAATTTAGTAACAATATATTGTTTATTATTCATAGGTGCTAAAAAAATGATAAAAATGCTCTTCACTATAGTCGCGTTTTTAAATTTTTATTATAATATTTTCATTAAATATATGCCTTCGTTTAGTTCACTTGTCTATAATATAGCTATGCATACAATTTTCAAAAGAATTATATTATTACCTATACAAATAAAAATAAAAAATATTGTTCTCATTTGAAAAAAATGAAGTTTGTATTCCTACAGAACCAGACATTAAGAGCTTAAAGTGCATACAAAATTCTAGTATTTTCAAAATATATGGTCTGCAAAATAAATATAATAAACAATTTCAACAATTATAATTTTAATTAATTAGAGCTATTAAGATACAGAGAGGTATTACCCACTCTGTAGGTTAAGGTAGTAGCTGTATAGTGGCACATTGCAAACGAAAGTCATGTTTGCGCTTAACACATTTAAGAAATGGTTTTTTATGATGCAAACTGCTTATTTCTATAATATTATATTAGTTTGTTGACATCGTTTCTAAAATTCTTATTTATTGTGTAAAATCTGTGTTTATATCATATAGTTTTATTGTCACCGCCCGCAGGCAGTGGTGACTTTGAGGAGGAGTAGAGATGGTGACGATTACCCTCCCCCACGGGACTTGGTAAATTTCTTCGAATATTAAAATATGAAAAAATAATAATTTATGATACTTCGAACTGTAAATATTATACAAGTTTTGAAATAAAACAATTATAGAACCCAAGTACGTTTGGACACTTTCTTTTTGCATATTTTTTTAATGCCATGGTAAGTTTAATAAATTAGCTACACCTTGAAGTTTTGTCAAAAATTTTGCTGCCTGCAGGTATTCTGTATTTAAAATAATTATGCACTTTGTGCAATATCTACGTATTAAACCATTGGAAGGCAATTCAATTTGTAGGCCTAAAATTAATACTGCAACAAACAAGTGGGATGAATTTGTCAGGAAAACTTTAATACATAAAAAAAAAAATTGTAGGACTCAAAATTATTGTCTTATGTTTAGAGTACTGGTACAAAACTATATTTAGATAGGTATTGTATCATATTTTGTAGTTGCGTACAAATATAATATTTTATACTACGCGGTGTGTGTGTTTTGTGTACATATTGCAACGAATGCATTTTCCAGTGGAAATAGTAAGAATCACCCTCACAGTATCTGTCGGTCGGGTTTTCTCGAGATAATTAACGACCGGAGGTGAAACATCCAATAGCGGTTTTGATAAACGATCGTGTTCAGAAAATCTAACAAGGCGTGAATGGAGTTGAATCAATACTTAGGTCGTATATTTTTTGTTGTTGCCAGTTAACGGTGTGCTATACTTATGTTTACTATTATTATTGATATGTATTCGCATGACTTTCAAACCGAACCACAACTACACCGACCAGGTATTAGTTACTACACAGGTTACTACTATAATACAGAGTGGTCGCAACGTTGTCGTCGTCAACAACTTTGTTCTAGGTTATGGTTTTTGAAAATCTCAATAGATAGCCACAGTTCGTTTTCACACTACTTATAAGTAATCCATAATATTATCATTTATTAAAATAAACTTGAAATACAATATTTATGTTTTAGACATTTTTTCCGTTAAATTTCAGCACAAATTGTACCTAAATATTATACTTCATTACACTATAAAATCGATATTATAATAATAGGTTAATATTACAATGTACAATATTTTTTAAATCTAAAAGCCAAAGAAGTATTACACTTAAATACAGGTCATAAAATAGGTATTGGAGTAATGAATAATATTTCTTTGGAGTAGCTTACATTAACTCTGAAAACAGTGATTATAATTAATTACATTCGATAAAACGAATATGTTCAAAAACGGGTTTGCACGGGTAGAGATTGGTCAAGATGTTTTGTCTCAAAACGAAAAATCATAGGTTGACACAGATATTTTTAACACGACTGATTCGTTTTTGGAAATTAATGAAATTATACCAATTATACCTATCTACCTACAATAACAATTCGTATGGTGCCCCGTGAGTGCATTTTTTTTCACAGCTTAAAAGTGTTTTCTTCAATTTTATTTCAACAAAGTAGGTATAAGATATGTATAGGTACATTGTACACTGTGAAACGTAAAACTCGTTTTCGTCCATAATGTCATAACATATGTACTGTAGTTGTTGGTATACGCGCTCTATGCAAATGAATAGTTTACGTTTTCGCTTTTCAAAAACGCTTTTTACCTACCCAAGTACGCCTAAGACACAAAACCCGAATACGATTTCGATACGATCACAATAAACAACGCAGTCCGAATGTTATAATAATGTGTGAAGTAATGAACGGTGCAGCAGTTGCAGCGGTATTGTTTTGACTGCGGTCCAATCGGATTCAACCAAGTATGGACAGGCGCCACATTTTCTTGGGCAACACGCTCGACCAGACGGGTTCGGCAATAGTAGCACCGACTGAGCCCATGCGAGAGTACGTGAAAGAAATCCGTTAGACGCGTAAACGAGCGTTCAGCAGACAACTTATATAACACACAACACGCGCGCATATACAGGGTGATTCTACCGACCATTCTGTCGGCTGTTTTTTTTTTATTTTTTTTTTATCGAAATTCTAGTTTATCGAACTCTATATATCATCAACTAAACTTAACTTGGACTTGTTTTTTACGACATTTGCAGCACTGAAGTATAATACGAAAGATATTACGCTCTACGGGTAAACATAAATATTCCGAAAAATATTTTAATGCATGTGTTTACTTTAACGATAAGACTGTAGTGGCGATAGCTTGCTCGATCGATCACTCTGTATAAATACACATTTCAATAAAGATTGGAAAGTCACCCATTAGGGTCACCCTATATAAATAGGGTGATTCTTTCAACAGTAAACGCACTCATTAATAGTAGAGATAAATATCAAGGTTTTTGGAAAATATTCATTTACACAATTTAAAGTCATTATAAAACAACATGTTTGTATAGAAAAAAATAATATTTACTAATTTTGATCTTTATTATTTTTAAAGTATTTACATTTTAGAATGACAACATACATAATATAATTAACAGCACTTGGTTAGAACCGAATCTGGAATCAGACAATTTTTTCGAGAATTTATGTTTACAACACCCAAATTTCAAATAAGTAGGAGTAGATAATAAGTTATAATGTATAAGTATTCCCCGCAAAATGTAGGTCCAATTATTCAATATACCATCTATCTTAACTGTAAATATAGATATACTTATAATTTGTTATGCATTAAATAATCGATCAAAATTCTCAACAAATATAAAGTATGAAATTTAAAATGCATGTTAAAATTGTCCATTAAAATAAGTAAAAGTTAAAAAATATTTATGATAAAAACGAATAAATTGTATAATGTTTTTTTCAGAAATTTTGTTTTGTACAGCGATATAAAAATATTTGCAAAAACTTTAATACTTTTCGAGTTCATAAGTGTTTACCTCGGTGTTCACTGTTAAACGAAACACCCAATATGTTGTAGTTTTTGGGTTGGAAAATCAATGTTTATTAAATCAGGTTTTACGGAAACTATAAGTCGACCAATCACCCCTCTCCACACTTCGATGGATTAAACTTCAAAATCAAAAATTAGTGGTTTCAACTTTTAAGTGAAGACTTATAAAAATATACAATTGTAAAGCTTTATTTTATACAAGTAGTCGTTGTGGTAGGGTTTAGGGTTGTCTGTATCAATATTACGTACAATGAATACTACGCCTATTGTGTTTATTACAATATTATATATATTAGAATAATAATTATCATACCTATTTAGTTAAGTGGTCCCTTATTAAACCTTGTAATATAGAGCTTTTTATAATATTATTTTTACTGTATTTTCACTAATATTGCACTCATATTTTATCAGATCAAAACCGATTTGAACTTTGAAGGCATTATTATTGGTTCAATGTCCACAACAAAATTGATTTTTTTTTTAATAGAATGTTATTCTTTTGAAATTATTCTTACAAAATAATGTTAAAGGTAAAAAATGACGACCAAATACTTTTACTAAGTCAACTTAACTCATACTCACAATAAAAAAATTAGCAAATCACAAAAAGTATACAATTTCCATGATTATTGTCTATCGTCAATGTGAGTGAAGCCCCACGATTGAAAAACACGCAGTATACACTGTTCTTATAAATCGTTCACATATGAATAGTTGTGAGATGAGTTAAGATATTATATTCATATCTTTCACTCGTAGATTCATGAATAAAAAATAAGTATGAGTGTATATTACATATGTAGGACATTTTAAAATAATTAATAATATAAAATAACTAAAAAATAACTAATAAAATATTAATATCACAGATTTGGGATTATTATATACAATAATTCCAAAAGTATAACATCAGATTTACAATTAGGCACTCGAACAGATCATTCATTTTTCAATACAACTTTCTAAGTTGCTTTTAAAAGCGTACTTACAGAACCGATCAAATTAAACAAAGAATTTTCATTCTCAGTAACATAATATATCCTTAAGAAAATATTAACAATTTTTTGGTCGAACAGTCACTATTCGGACGCAGTATATATTGATACACACTCATATTCCTACTTCAAATATATTACGTTACAGGTATGTTAATCGCTAAACAAATAAAGCCAAATCATCTCAGTGGTCTACCATACTTCTGTCTATCAATAGTTTTCAATATAATATAATATAATATGTACTTTCATTACATTACATTATCTCATTCCGAAACTTATCCGTTCACAAGATGTTCGGCCATAATTTTGTCAACATTCTTAACGAGCATCGTAAATTATTATCATTACATTAGTTGGATTTAATCCAAGAAAACGAAGATTCTCGTTTAGTTATATTATAAACGTTTGGAATATTACTACTATTACCTATGCGGACGTGTTTTGTGCTTCGTGTAGGTATATAAGGAAAAAACTCACTTTTATTTAAACCCAATAAAACTGACCCTAGATGACCCACGCATCGCAGTCAGTGACCACACATCATTTGCTCCGAGCGTCTAAATCTCCAGAATCAAAATTCTCAATATTGAGTTAAGTTCTTTGCCTATTTATAATATACTGCCTTCTGCAGTAGGAACAATATTTTTAACCTTTGGGCGTATGATCAATGTAAATATTACAATTTTATTTTATTTATAGTTCACATTAAAATAATGAATGGAAACAAAATATTTTAATTTACGGAATATAGTCTTTTAATCAGTCTGAAATTAATATTTGAAACAAAACCCGGGAATCGCCTATCTATTAAGTTTCGAGTGGACTTTGTCATTGGGTAATTCACTGTTAAATCTATTTCTAAAGATTTGTTTTTATAACAATATTAAATTTATAAAATAATCTTATTATAAATAATTATAATGTAATATCAAATATAATCGTCAAGAAATTTATAAAATATAAATCAACACGGACACATATACCGTGTAATGGAATAAATCGATTAAAGTTAGTCCACAATTTTTATATTTTGAAAATGTCATTGGTTATATAGAATGATATGGAGAAAAGTTTCTAGTCTTTACTGTTAATATTTTTTGAATTACAATAAAACAACTATAATCGTTACTCATATTGCTTATTTATCCGATTTCTTCAAAATTTGGACTTAAATGCCTGTGAAAAAATAATTGAGACTTCGCATTTTCAAAATTTTTAATTACTACAAGGAAAACTTATGAGGGATGTTATAATCTACTTTCAGGTTTTTTGACGTAGAAATCAAAACGTTATCATAAACATAGATCGATAAAAAAATCAAACAAAGTCGTATATATCTATGAATAGCACAAAAAGAGTCATGATATTTTGAAAATCATATTGAGTAAACATAAGTTTTTTGGAATTTGTCATTATAATATCTACAATTATTTATTTTTTAATTACCTACAACGAAAATAGGCACTAAAATTAATTTTGCCGAAAACTGGGGTTAATATTTCATGATTTTTTTAGTTTTTCTCGTTTTTTTGAAAAGGGTAAGTAATATGCATTTTTTTTACTTTAACCACCTATAACATCAACCGTGTCCAATTTTTTTTACCAGAAACCACACTCAAACATAAATATTTGCTTCTAAACAAGACAACATACACAAAAATAAAACCATATAATTGTAGAATTTACACATTTATCGCTCTGTTCATACATATTTTAAAATAGAAAGTGTTATCCTTAAATAAATAGTACCTATAGTAGTTATCATTTATTTCATTGGTATTATTATTATTATTATTATTGATCACCACTATTTTTTAAAACAAATATTATTGTTATTTATTTATTTGTTATCTTTTTGTAGTGTTTTATATTATTTTAACGACCGCACAGCTGTGTATTTAAAATAAAATACACTATTCATAGTATTCAAGTCCATTATAACGTCTAAATTAACAAGTTAATGTATGTACAAATGTCTACTTCCATAAGAGTGATTAGAAAAATAATTGAATGTTAAATTTACATCATAAGTAAATGTATTTCATTTTATAATATTATAATATTTTTACCACAATTTCAATGCAATTTTATTTTAAACGTACCTATTACGTTATCATCAGATTGGTTGTACGTTCGTACGTTTTTTTTATAGTTCACATATGCAATTTGAAAACAAGTAAATCAAATGAAAAATGTACATAACATACTAAGTATATAATAATATGAAAAAATGAGGACGATTTTTGAACAGAAATTGAGCAACGAAAACTTGCGAAACGAATTTACACATCAATTGCTCATCGATTGACACACATTCTCACACACACTTTTGAATACTAACTCATTTGTGGTTTGAATTTTTCTGTTTCTTTTTTTCCAAATAATACTAATCAAACAGCTATTGATCGAATTTCATAAAATTAAATTTCCGTAGCAAATCTTACACTATTGTTGTAGGCTGATACAAAGGATATCCCTTCGGAATTCTGCACCAAGTATATGTAAATAAATATGAAACACAGAAGAAAGTACCTACATAGAAGATAGAACACGACGTTATACATGGAAAATAATTGTTTTTTTCCCGCCAAAACATGTCGCACTCGGAGTGTATCGTTTTCACGAATCAAGAATTTTTTTTAATAACACATATTATAATATTATATAGGTACCCAGGTAGTAAACTTGTCTCGTGCGCCCAACCCACTCGGCGGTTACAACTACAACTGACCGCATAAACGATGATAGTAATAACTATTATATAGTCCCTCGAGTAGCGGTCTCGTAATAATAATCTTATAATATTATACGTCCTAATAATAGAGGTAGGTACCTGCAGTAAGTTGAAAAATGTACATAGTATACCTATATTATATTATATTGTGCACCTATCGTCGGCTACTTACCAAATATAATTTGTTGCATTTCATTTGCGCGCGCAAACGTCAGACGGCGCGAATCCGATTTTCAGACGGACAGCGGTCGGCGCTGACGATTTTTCAACAGGTCGGTGTACCCGACACTGGTGTCGTACGAGTTTTTACCGAGTAAGACAACGCGATCGCCGGGACTTCTGGTCGGCGATTGGTATGTGTTATGCGGTTACACGACCGCCGTCGGCGACGACGGATTGACCGGCTGCCTATTACGCGAGCGAGCACAGTCGTTATAATATGATAATATTATTATACCGCGGCACCGGTAGTCGGTATCCGGTAATTATGTCGCGTATTACGACGGGCGATTTAGTAATCTAATATTGGTGTTGAAAGCGAACAGATCGACGGATTGAAGCTGCGAGAAAATCGATGAAAAAATTCGATCGAGGAGAAATAATAGGTTGCAGGCGACGAAACGAAAGCGAAAAACAACGACTATTACAACTGTCGCAATGCCATAGGTTTGTGACGATATTTACGATAATATTCGAAATATTATATTATAATTTATTATTACTTTAGACACCTGTGGATATCGGTGTTATGATATAGCGATACGGTTATCGCGGACGGACACGTGCCGCGGAGAATCGTCGAATGGATGGCGTACGCGGGTTTCTTGCTGCTGTAAAGTGTAAGTCGCAGTAGGTAATGTGCTGGCGACGTGAAATTCGGACGCGGCGGCGACGATACAGCTAATAATATTATAGCGATAATGTAGATCGGAGCGAACGGCGAATGTCGGAGGAGTTTTCATTGAACCTTTAGCCGACCGACTGAATCCGGTGTTGACGACGAAATTTCGAACTGCGGTCACACGTCGCGGTGGCAATGCATGCCAATGCATTTTGACCTTCGTCAAATGGCCGGGAGAGAGGGACCGCTGCAGATATTATTAGGTAGGTACTTACCTATAAAGTAGGTACAATATTGGCTCTTTTGATTCCACCACGCAGGTACGCCGAGCACACCGGTGCACACCATATTATTATTATGTTGTCATTGTATTATTATAATTATTTATAAACAAAATAATGTTGTTTTTCACGTGCCGAATCGATGATATAATAATACTATTATGGGGATCGGTCGTCGTCGTCGATGGTCCGATCGTCAAACGCCCGCGACTGCGGAACGCGCGCGCACGTGTACCTACCTGTATACAGCTGGGGAATAATAATAGTATATATTTTTCAGTGGGGCGGATTAAAAAAAAAAAAAAAATAATAATATACAATAATAATAATATTGTCCGCGTCTGCTATCGCGCGTATTATTACCTACATGTGTGTTTGTTTAATATTATTGCGCTGGACGCAGTGGCAGATAAGAATAATAATGAAATGACAATTTATTTCGTTTTGCCGTACAACAGGTATTTTTAGTATCCGATACAACAGGAGTATAATGACAATAATGCTACGGGGATAGGCCCACCGACGTCAGTGGTCGGGCCGAAACGCGTGCCACTGTTTTATAATAATATACCTATATACCTACTGACATACTTGTTGAAAACACGCGTATACTGTTAAAATGTTTTCTAGATAAGTGTTCGAAAAATTTTAATTACTCGTCAGAACCGAATTGTTGTCAAGGTGAGATTCTTTTATTTGTTTTTGTTTATACGCATTTTTTAAAAATTATTTAGTGGATACAGTCGACAGATAAATCCTCATTATATTATAATATTATATAGATTACACCATACAATGGTCGGTATTTTTTTATTATATTTTATGTTTTTAAATTAGACACCGACTATTCAATTACTAAGCATTCAAAATACTTGACAACTGACAAGACACACACGTGCCTACTAACAATTTGGCATAATTTCTTATCACATTACCATAATATGTGCACATACGTTACAGGAATCGATAGATAGAGTTTTCAACTTTTTCGGAGCTGCTCAGCTTGATCTGGAGTGTGTGATATAATGTTATAATTTATAATATATGAGCGAACGGTAGGCGTACCGTTCGTTAAGTGAGAAACGTATATTAATATATTATTACATATGCGCATGGATTGTATTAACTATTTACGAATATACGAAAATATATATATTCCACTAGACCGATGGACCAATGTCGTGGGTGTGTGTTATGCAAAACATTCGAGTCGTGGTTAGTCTTATGTCAACGCAAAGTTATCACTCAGACTTATAACTTATAAACTATAGTATACTATAGTTAACTATGATTGTGTAACTTCAAACATTAAAAAAAAAATGTACACTTAACTCGGTTAAAAAAGTTGATTTGGTAGTGCCTGATTTATTGATATTTGAATTTCTGCCCGATTCAATCACATATCATAATAGTGATTGTGTAATTTTAACATTTTTTGAATAACAACTAACCATTTTATAAAATATAAAATAATTTTATATTTTAAGACTATATGCAGCCTGATTACACAATAAATATATGGTAGTTATAGCAGTGACTATCAACATGGTTTAAAGCTATAGATATATTATATTTCAAATCAAACAGGAAGAATCAAGCAATTACAACAATAGTTAAGTTATTATTAAGTTGATTTAAAAAAAAACTAACTACTTATAGTTATGATATTATTATTGTGTAGGTTTAGGAACGTGCCATATTAACGTATAATCCGTAAACATATAATAATAATAGTAATATAATATTGCAACTTGCGTAATAACATAATATATAATAAAAAATATCGGTACGGTTGATTTTTTATCGAAAAATGAAATGCAAATCCCGACGACTAGCCACGTTACAAAACGCGTCAGCAGGTATCGCAATTAATAATAATAATCACGTACCTACGTGAAATAGCCAATAGGTATATAACATATATATGTACATATATATATATAGGTTATAGGTATAACCACGCGTGGTTATATAGGTATTAGGTACATCTGCGCCTCGGCTCCGATGACGACTGACGATTTACGGCCATACATAAGCTGCAATATTATATATTATGTCATGATTTACTCATAATGTTATCGATACAATATTAAAAAAAAACTGATCAACGAAGACGTCGTGGGACCTCCGTGCATTGATTACAGCGATGACTGATGACCGGTCGTCGTCGACATAAACATACACGCGATACACATAATATTATTACATTAGTGCATGGTTTTAACTTTTTGACGTTTCGCAAAATCAAACAATTTAAATTTGAAACTAAATTGCGTACTTTTATCACACTTACTGACTCATTCACTTATTCTGTGATATAAGCGATGTTATAATATAAATAACTGCAGTTGCAGTATTTAAATGTTTGTGCAACTTAATTAATGCAAACATTTAAACTAATAGTAAAAATATATCGTGTACTGTGTAGTCTAGGTTTTAAGATTTAGTAGAGTATTTCGTTTTGATTTCGAAAAATCAAATAATTTAAATTTAAATTTGAAACTAAGTTGCGTACTTCTATTAGTTCTATCACATAGTCGAGTCAACACTATATTATATTCTGTGATATAACTGATATAAGAGGTATTATAAATTACTGCAGTATTTACATATTTATGCAACTTAATTAATACAAACATTTAAACTAATAGTAAAAATGTATCGTGTACTGTGTAGTCTAGGTCTTAAGGTTTCGTAAAATATTTCGTTTTAATGAATAATCAAATAATTTAAATTTAAATACTAACTTTTGCGTATTTTTATCATATAATATACTTACTCAAGTTGACATTGCCACATTCTGTGATATTACGTATACAAGTAACTGCACTATTTACATGATTATGTAACTTGATCAGCGCAAACATTTTAATAAATAGTCAAAATAGATTGTGCAGACTTATCATCTAGTCGTGTTCATATACCTACTAATCAAACTACATAATAGTCTGTATAAGTTTATCTCATTGTTTTTTATCATAATATTACAAAATAGATGAAACATTAAATTATGATCCATCAACTATGGCGATTTTATGGAGTTAGTTGAATTAATTATTATTTTTTCATTAGAATGAGTTTATAGAATACAATGAGCAAATTTGAGAAAATACATACAAATATAGGTGTAGTGAAATAATGGTTTGTAGGAAGACTCTCGACTGAGTAACCTTGACATGGAACTTGAAATAATATACCCTGGAATATTTATTACTACACAGCAAAATCACATTCTTATATTGTATGATTTCGAGTTTTATGACGTATTTCTAATTTCTAAAAATAATTCATTCTGTAATTAGAAAATACATCAAACTAACTGATGAACAAAGATATTTATATTTCCTTAGGCATATAGGCATAGCTAATATTCGGAATCGTATTAGGAAAAAACCAAATTTTTAAGAAAAATATATTATTTTATTGTAATTCGAAGTATTTATTTTACTGTGTTTACTATCTAAACACAAAAAATAAAATATTTTCTTTAAACTTATTATGTCATTACTATTTTAAGATTAACTGGTCACTACATTGTATTCAAGCCGCGTGTCTAATCATTTATTAATATGTATGTCGTATGTGTTTACTATTTACACAAATATATTATATTATGTAGTTAATATAGGCATGCACCTACTTAATTTACTAAATGTAATAATTCTAAAAAACCTGAGTAAAGATTTTTGAATATGCTTATTAGATCACGGTAATACATTATGATGTAGATATATTTATTAAAAACACATGATAAAGGATGAGAGATAAGTAAATGCATTAATTTCATGCTCTCGAAAAAATGCAAGATTAATGTTTCACTCAATACTCATAACCCACCAAATTATGATATCTATGTATTATTTCGAACGATTTATTAAATGGTTGAATAGTGAACTTAAAAATGTATATAAAAATTAGCATAAATGAATGCTAATTGAAATTATTTATTTAATATAATGTAAAACAATCAATATTTTTAATACCTTTATCTTATCATATTAACTCAAATATTATATGCTTGAAATAAAAAATAAGCATTGAATACAACACAAATACTTAAAACTTACACTGTAAGCAGGATCTGGAGGTGCTAAAACTAATTTTCATTCATCCAATTTAGCAATAAATAGTCTAAACTTGACAAAGTCGTTGTTGGGGATTCAGAATAATAATATTATAATACTCATTTTCCAAAAGACTTCATTAACTTAAGTCTTAAATACTTAAATTTGTTTTACATTGAAAACACATACTTTCTGTACACTTATATGGTTATACTATAATATAATGGATATAAACCATGTGTAATGAAATAATCAATAAACCAGTTACCTATAAATAATTTTGATTAAAATCATTCAACATTTCTGACATTTTCTAATTTAAGTAAAGCTGATCGTATCGTAATATTTGAGTACAACAGGTAGGTGGATCGTAAATGAAATGTTTTAATACATTTTAAAAATAACGTACCTACGTATCTCTAGTAAGACTATATATTATAAGAAATTCTATAATATTCATTAATATCAAAAAAAATATATATATATTATTTACAAAATATTTTCATTCTCTGATAAGACCTGCTGCACTGTGTTGGAGTTCTTGCCGTCAAACATATTTTGACGATTAGTAGACAAATTATTTAAAAATTACCAGTGACACGTAATTCTTTTTAAATATTTATAGCGGTCTTATTGTTTTATTGTATGATTAAAAAATAAATATTTTAAACAACTACTTTTATAAAAACCATATAGCATGCACATTATTGCCAAAGTCTTTCGGAATAACAGAGAAGTTAATTTTATCCCAAAAATAAACCTGATGACTCGCACTGAAATCACATTATTTTGTCACTATTTATTAATTTATGTTAAACCTGAAAAGTAATAATTACAAACAAGTAAATATTTTTTAATTTTTTTTTTAACCACACATGTAAATTATTGTAGGTGTATTAAGCTATCTATACTATACTTTAGTAGAAACGTTAAGTGACCTTAAGTATAGTTTAGTATTATATAGACCTTTTTTAGCATAATGTCCTCCAGTACCAATAAACGTTGAACTGGACGCTTTATATGTGTTCAGTTTTTAGAAATGAATGCAATTATTTTTACATAAAAATACAAAACTATGCATTATCATATTTATGCAAAAGATTAGATACCTATTTAGAGTATTGGCGTATTTCGGTACCTACCACCATAGATTTTTTCCAACCACTTAGGTAAACATTTACTTTAATATAATATAATTCTATATTTGTATAACGCGGAAAACTGGTTTGTACTATAATATCATGATCATAAAGTATTACATCAAAATATGGTACTAAACACAAGACAGCTTGCAAATTGACTAAAAACATCCAACAGTGATTTCCATAAAATATATTATACCTATACATAAAATGTCAAATTTAAAATTGTAGATACCTATTTTTGCAAACCCTTGTGGACATGTAGCCTTTCATGTTCCATGCAATAAACAACAATGACGAATAGGTATGATAAATTTAGTAACACATTATGTTTATTCTAAAAGCCACCTACCTACACAGGAAAACACAAATAAACACAAAATCATTTTCATACTGACGCCTGACATTCGAATCGAAAAAATGTGTTATAATTTATATTATATATTATTATTGTTGACATTTAATGTACCTTTATTTTTTTTTTTTCAATAAAACAGATTAGCAATAATGTAAGTGAGTACGATTGTCTAAAATTTTGAAAAAAAAAATCCACCGGTGATTAACATAATGTAGTTAGTTGTAAAGGTCAGAGTGGGAGGCTTTTAACTGCGTCATAAACAAAAGAAACATTATAATTAATAAGATATACATATATTATTAACAGGCCAAAGTTTATTTACAAATGCGATGGTAATAATTATGTGACCTTTCTCCGATCACGCTATAGGTAAATATATTATAAATTTAACGATTGTTATCTTTGTGATGTTTAAATATGCAATAACCATATATTATAATAAAATAATGACTGTTTGGTTGGAGTTTTTTTTTTACATTTCGGTTCTAAGAACTAACTCATCGTCCACTACTATACGGGTGATCCACCCATCTCTTATCGTCGACAAATATGCACTTGGATAAACGCATTTTTTCCCTCATTTTAATCAAAGTATCGATAATAAATTCCGCCTTCTGACACGTATCATTCGCCTAAGTCGATGCCTGTTAACAAGTCATTTCAAAATATCGTCTGCACAGAATATTAAGATACTATTTGTATAGTGAATAGTATACATTTAGTTTAGTCCAAATACACGTACATCGACAGCCAAACTCTCAAATTAGGTATGTAAAATATAAAAATCTTTTTACATATTATTATTTTCATAACGTCGATGTATATATTTTATTATAATATTGACCAATTAGATAGGTACTTATAATATTTTATCTTATTTCAGATTATATGTTACACTTCTTTTACATTTTTTAAATATTACAACAGTTATAATATTATTATACTTATCACGTATTAGCTTACATAGTTCAATTTTAAATTATATTAGACAATTATTAACTATATAATACCTTTATAAGCCAACTTAACTCCTTTAACTTACACCATGCTGTGACCACAATCAAGACACGTAATTTCTACACATGCATAAAAATTTGATAAGTCTATAACTTTTGGAACATATTATACAAATAAACGTAATATTGGTTCCCGATATTCGTCTAAATTGGTTCCCGGTTTGTGATACTTAACCATTTCAATCTTTCAGTATTTTTCCCTCCTGGAATTATTCGTAGTGTAACTGACATACTTAAAATAAAGAAAATAAATGATATTTAAGTGTATGAATTACAAAAAAATAGATTATAGAGTGTTGTATTTATGAAAATGAAATTGATTGTTTTAAGAGTTTACCTCGGTATTATGAGTTTAATTAAAACCTATTTTTCAATAGTGTATTGTTAATACCAATTAAATGTTATTCATATTCATATTTTTTCTAGAGTATGAGAAAAACCAAATTATGACTCCTAAAATATTTTTACCGTCCAAAAATGTACCCCTAATTACTCGGAGTATTTTTTGAAAGTAGCGCCTCGAAAAGTTAGACTAGACAATATAGGAAAAATCTGATTGTCGACTTTTCGATTAAAAAAAAGTTATTATTTTAATTAAATAATAATGCGATTTTTTTAATATACGATATAATCGTATAACCAATTACAACGTAGCAATGCAAATTATTCTAATTTATTTGATAAACTCGATTTATATGTTTGCGTGTGTTTATAATTTATATATTGTATAATATCGAGGTGTATTTCGTTGTAGCGTTTACGCTTATTGGGGGTGTACATTATTAACGTAGAAATGATTGGTGGCAAGCCGACCGAACTAGGTCAAAAGTTTTGAAGCTCACACCGAGTGGGAACGCGTATTACTCTCGTATGATATAATTGATAACATGCAACGATATTATTATGATATAAGACATACAAGTTAAAATTAAGTCGATATAAGACCGTCACGAGGTGTTATCATGTACCTCAATAATTATAGATGATCCCGGGTATAAGAAAATTGAAAGTTTTTCAAACATACTGCTTATAATGTATGAGAGTGGAAATGCTGCAGGACTAATATGAGTCAACTCCGATTTCGACTTTTTGTTATTAGTACAGTTGACCTTATCAACAATACATTTTAGTCATTTTACGCATTATCCGAAATTACATAATAATATTATGTTTATATTATGAGATATATGGATACTCTGCAGTGAACGAGTCCATCAATCCCATAGTTATAAAACAAAAATGACACATTCAACTCTTACTCGGAGTTACTAAAATCGTGTTTTTCAACTTATGACTATAATCCAACCGCCGAGTGATACTTCCGATTTACGGAGGGTTGATCGAGGACCTGCAGTGCGAGTAAGACAAAGTTACTCAAAATGCTTTTTAAACTGTGAACACCCGACAGAAAAGTACACACCACTTTATCTGAATATTTCATGTTGGTCTCAACTCACATTCATCCCTTTTGTTGGCTTTGAATATGCGTATCACAGCAGCACGTCCCCGAGGCTGTTTGACGGATCTTTAAAATGCGTTGAGCACAAGCTCTGTAATGTGTTTTCTTTCGGACGCATATGCGTTGCATTTGATAAGTTTTCAGTGTCACTAAAGCACCCGCCACTTTGAATTACAGCGTGTTTATGAATAAAGTTAATAAACTCGAATTTATGAAGTATTTGTAGAAGTTTTGAAAAGTTATCTTCAAATGTCTAAAACATGTTTTAACTCATAAATTAACAACAATCAAATCATAATGATCATCCTTCATTTTACGAATCACGGCTATTCATATTGTACATGTGTTCATTAAAATAAATTGTTACACTCTTACAGACACACATTTTTATTTAAACTTAACAGTATGTCTACTGCCTAGTAAGGATTGCGGCTTATGAAAGCCAACAGTTAAAAAAAGGATAAATCGTTCAAAATAAATTATGAATATTAAAAGCTTCATGTTATATGCTGTGGAAAAAATCATTGGTGTCCCACCATGAGTTACGAGTTAGGACGTATTACCGGTTTAGGCATTTAAAAAAAAAGTCCACGTTAGTCCCAAGTGTTATTTTCACTCGACCACTCTGAAATAAAAACGAGGGTGTAAGGATGAAGGTAAAACTTGAAAGGGAGCTTCTGAGGTCATCGTAGAGTGCCCTTTTTGTAGGACGCAATTAACTGTTTACTATGCCAGCTTTTGTGACGCAGAATCCACTACACAAAGTATAAGCCTCAAAACAATCAATTTAAAGTGGAGCTACGATTACGACATGGCTTATTCTTATCAGACCACTAATACATGTGACTATTGACTCTATGAATAATAATTTATTTTCAAAATCGTACCTACTACGTGCTTGTAATAATTTTAATTCATAGTTAATTATAACTTTTACAATAATAAATTAACTATATTTAAATAATGAAGCAAATACAATATGCATGCGGAAAAACAGTGGTAAAT
Organism: Myzus persicae; assembly: GCF_001856785.1. Lineage (NCBI taxonomy): Eukaryota > Metazoa > Arthropoda > Insecta > Hemiptera > Aphididae > Myzus > Myzus persicae. Next base: position 104,842 of record NW_019101502.1, on the reverse strand, counting down.
ACTGGTTATGATGGTTTTATATTACAGTTTAATCACAAGGTGCAATATCATACTATATAGTGTTCATAGAATAACAGAAAAAGATAGGTCACAGATTCAATGTTACTGCTTCGAAAAAAGTGTTCCGCCACAGGCTCCGCTAACTTTAAACTTAGTCACTGTGTTTTTATGTGATTTGTACATATTAAGTTTGTTTTGATGTAATTCAGCAGCCCGGGGAAACCGTTTCAGTAACTTTCAAACTTTGAGATTAGTTTCGAAATTTTTTTTAATAAAACCATTACATTACCCACCAAATTCTCCGGTATAATAAACAACGAAAATTTCATCAAATTTACGAGACCAACAACTTTATTGATACTATATAGTCGTGATGGTAATGAAAACTCCAAGGTACAAGGTATTCGTAGATTCATGCAAATATATTATTATTCACGAGGTTACTATATTGCATTTACATGATTATAATACTATACAAAATGTATATATAAAATGTTTAATTTTACTTCTTTTAAGGTACTTATTGTTTTGTCATCCGCATTATATATCGTGAGTTTTGCGTTTTAATGTTTATCATCGAAGTTAAATATCATAAGTAGCATAACATATTCTATTATGGTTGATTTTACAATGATGTTTTTTTTTTTTAGATGCTCGGGAACGGGAAAAATGCCTCTAACTTTGGGTGGTAGTTTTAGGTAACAAATCGGGTCTAGTACCTATTGGTGCTTTTATTATTTTATCAAAATAATTAATAAATGTTCAGTATTTTTTTTGAAAATAATTAAGAAAAAAATGTTTATTGCACCAACCTATTAGCATCGTTATACCCATCGTCGATACTTTTCTGCTTAAAATAACTATAATGATACAAGCGATTTGATATTTTGGAAAAATAAGTTTGACCTACAGTATTACTCATATTAATATAAATAAATAATAAGATACCTTAGAAATAGAGGCTAACATTATACCTTCGCAGAATCGTTTTTCGTATCTAATGATTTATCGTTCAATTAAAATTCAACAAATCGGATACAGTACTGAACAACAATGCTCAGTAATTGAAAGAAAATGTCTGATTCATGTGGATTGTCTTTTAATAATCCTAAATTGAATAATAATGACCACCATAATACATCTATGTATAGATAGCATTTTAGTGATCGAAGACTCTCCATAATATCTATTTTGAATTATTCTAGATTAAATAAATTTACTTAATAAATTGTTTCTAAACGTTCTCAGGGGAGGGGGTGGTCTGGATCAGATGACTTTCTCTAGTTGTGCCACTAGATCATATATAGTACCGATTTCATGTTGGCAATAGAGATTACAGCCAACGGAGGTGGACTCCCTGGTGGCCTGAAATATATTTTCAACTTGAAGTTGTTTTCGTAGTCACAATATTCCCGGTGTTCGTGGTTTATACGTTTTTTCAATTATTTTTTTATATTAACTGTACGTTTCCATTATTACCATTTCAATATTCAAGGAAACTACTAGACAATTATAAAAGTCACTACTTTAGAATAGAATCGCAGTAAATTAAAATGTATAAAAATACGTTGTAAAGAATTTTTCGAGCATTTTCTAAGATTTTCTTAAAATTAAAAAAAATCTAATATCGGATGGTAAAAATTGCGTGCTGTTTTTTAAATTAATATATTATACAGATTGACGGGATGAACAATTTACTACATTTTGATTTAAATAATGGCAATAAAATACAGCAGTGTAAGTCAATAAGTGGATCAATTGATTTTAACATATTTCCGATCAATTTTATGACTTCCTGATGAGTATTTTTTTATGACTTTGTTTGGACCCATGTACAATTAATATAATGCCATAATCAAACAGAGTGTCATCGCCACATGTAACTATAAACGTATTGAACAGAGGTGACTGTTCGTTTTACATTGTCTCCCAATCGATTAATATATATGTTATTTTTTATATGTACAAATGTGTTACTGTGTTTCCATGTAATTGTTTTTAAAATTGCCTGTTTGGAAATTGAATTATAATAAATAAATAAATGTAATGTATAATAGAACATTGACACTTTAGGTGACACGTTGCTGAAAAAAAAAATATAGAACTACAATTAAACAGAAGTCCAAATCGTTTTCTATAAAAAATAAATAATTTAAATTGCCTTGTCGCTCCCCGTATTTTAAAACAATTGTATAAACTGCTCGTAGTGCATAATATATTATTACACTGCATTTATAATTGTTATCAATAGTCTGTTACTTGACCCATTATAGGCGTAGGCAGGAATTTAAAAGGTGGGGAGGTATGCGTTCAATATTTTTAAGATAAATCGCAGGATTCTGCATGCCCCCGCACTAATATTATAATATTCATCCCCCATGCCCCCCCCCCCCGGTGAATACTTCTATGATCTGTCCTGTACACGGGGTGTTTACTCGACCACCAGACCGCAAAATGAGTGTTGATAATATAATATACTCAACGTGAAAAATATCAATACACACACACACACACACACACACACACACACACACACACACACACACACTTGTGCTTGAAGTTCAAGGGCCCAGACACCAGACACCCGAATTAACCACTTTGTCGAGCCACTCGACTGTACTTATGTCAAAACTTGTACCGCATCGAAGAGAGCCGCTGTGCCCACGTGACACGTACCATATACGAGATGATTATTTTATTGCACATGTCCCTTAACTAGTATATAGGTTTGATAAGGGTTGAATTAGACTATTAGAGCCAACGCCAGCTATACCACTTATAGCTAAACCACTTACCTGTTAATTATTCTATTAATCACTTAATATATAACTGTGGATCAAAAACCATTAATTTAGTCGTATTGTGATCATCCTTCTTCGAACGTCGTCCATGGACGATAATTATTAATTTTCCATTGCCTTTAGTTACAATGTAATTCCAATAAATTATGTGATCACAGGATGTCAGAATGTATTTGCTGTCATTGTCTACTCATACGATGGTCAAATAAATAAAAATGTTAGTGTAAGTATCACCATAGAGTGTTCTACTATAAAAGAATCACACTATAAATTGTGTTACGGATAACATCGAATTTCCGGCTAGGTAACTTAGATCCTAGGGATATGGTTATGTTTACAAATGTACTAAATAGTTGCTCAAGTGGTATTTTTCAGAAGCAAATAAATATTTTTCAGGTAAAATAAAATATTTGTAGTTTGTTTTCTCAAAACGTTTGTGTTTGTATTTATTACATTTTGTCTACTTAAAATATTAAAAAGAATTATTACAGTAAATTTCGTTTTCCGTCAATGATTGTTACATTATCTTTGGGTTACCGGTGATATTAGTAAATTCCGTAAAAAATGCAATCAGCAGTCTTAGTTACAACTGAGACATACGTCAAAATGTTTATAGTAGATAGTTACATAAAAATCCCAGTCACGGAACCAATTTAAATTTCTGTCCCATAAAATATCAGATGTCAGATTTGGGTATGGTACCAATTTGGATGTAGCCATTTTTTGCCTTCATGACGATTGTCAATTTCAAATCTCCCACCGGCGTGAAGTTTTTTAATTGAAATTGATAGTATATTTTGAAATTTGCTAGTGAGTAATATATTGTATTTGTGTACACGAATAATTGTACAACAATAATGTTGAATTATATTATATCAACGCTCATCGAATGTATGTACATGTAATGTCTAATGGACAACGATAGAAGCTATAAAAAATAAGTGAGTAACAAATGTAAAGTAGCTTAAACTGTGTTTAAATTATATACTGATGTCAAAATGTGTTATATATTAATAATTATAACAATAATCGAATAACCGGGCTGTCAGCCGGAAAACGTCATAATATCATACTTGATAAATACATTTAAGAGAAATACAAACAAATAATTATAAGTCTTATATCATTGTAATCGAATTGTTACCAAAAATAAATACAATATAATACATAAAGCTAATGGCCCTTGTCACTAAAGCCAAAAATCAATAATAGGAAAAAAAATTGAATAACTAATTTTTTGATAAGTAACTTATACAGAATAATATTACACATATAGCTATACCTAGGTATTGTATTACTTATTTTTTATTTTTTGCTCAAACAAATATTTTTGGCCTTTAAATAAACAAAATTGTTATCATATTCAATATTACATTATCATTGTTACAATATTATACATACTTAGACGAAACAAAATAAACGTGATTAACCCCGTCACAGATTACAATTAATATTGTTTACAGAACACACACACACACACACACACAAACATAGACACATTATGGTTATATGACATAATATGTATCATTAATAAATAATATACTAAGTCCACAATGATCAAGTCTACATGTGACAATAACATAATCATTAGGACATACCAAATTTGCAGAATAAAATGCTATTTTCTGTGAACTACACATTCTCTATTTTTCAGGAAATCCAAAAAATGAATTTTTTTTATGGCATTAACCTTTGTTTTGATAGATTCTTTATAGTGAAGACATAATTATTGTTTTATTTTCCATTGTTTAATAAAATGTTGATCTTTAGGGATTCTTTATTTTAGAATTTCTAGGATACCTTTTTTGTTAGGTTATTTTGTATTTTATTTTATATTAATTTTCTTTAAATTGTGTAAGCATTAAATGTTGTACTTTTATTTTGTTCCCGAAGTTGGATTGTACTTTTCACCATTGTAAACAAAAATATTTTAATTTCCTCTAAAATAAGTTGTAAGCGAGTAAGCGACACATTTTAGTACATACTTCAAACAATTTACGTCGTCCACTGCACACATGATTTTATTAGATACCCGCAGGAGGTTTAAAGCTTAATTTTTCGCTTATAATTTAATTCAATCCTTTCCCTGTTATTTAATGGCTTTTACTGCACAATATATATATATTTGTAGAATTTATATTATATAAATAACTTGATATGAAATAATGCAAACCTTAGAATAAAAATAAACAAACAAAAATAATATAATTATCTCTTAATAAGTAATTACAGTATTAAGGTTGTGCCTACTTTGTAATGATGACAACAAAACTAAAATATGTTTGTGTATTAATATTTAAAAAAAAAACAACAAAAATACACTCCATCTCATAAAAAGACCGATACACAATGGGCAATTACTCAATCGGTGCTTACAATACACATCAAGTGAGCTGTGTTCGCCAGTTGTACGAGTGACGAGTGTAGAGAATATTTTCTGTGCTAATTTCAATCATATTTTTGTTATTTTATTATTTCCTGCCTCATATTATGTTAGAATGTGTGACTATTAGGAAATTATTTACATTTATTACGTTTTCAATTGCCAATGTGAATTATTGATGTTTAAAAGTGTATGTTCTGGTCTTCTGGATACACAACAAGTAGATACCTATATAATTAAATTAATTTATCCTGTTATTTTCATCGAGTAAATAAATCCACCTTTTTCGCGCATTTTAAAATGAATCGCTTATCATTTATTCATAGTAATTGGAAAATAAAAAAAATAATAACAAATAATGAACATATTACTGCTATAATCACTTCTTTTAGGTATATTGACTGAATAATCTATAATATAAAATCGCCGAGTGAAAATAATTATGTTTCTGCGGGATCAGAATGTCCTTTTCTCAAAATAATTATATCGTGTAAACTTGGGATTAAATATTATACAACTTAAGTTATTAGTACATAATATCATTATTTGTCGTTAATTTGGCTGAAGCCAGATGGTATTATTAATAATATAATATGCATATACCTCCTATTAAGTGTTTTTGAGATGTACCATTCTGTTAATTGTTAGTACCGCTAAGTTCAATTATACTACAACTTAGTTACCATATTAGTTCGCCGGTATTGAGTGTGGGGGGGGGGTGTATGGGATTAAACTATAATGGAAGCGTTAATGCCTACAAGCATTAACTGTATGTAATCAATGTTTTGGATAGATCCAAACACATATTTTTTACTTTTAAAAATATTATAAAAATTGCCAGTTTCAACTACTAACACCCAAGAGTATGTTTATAATATGCTAAAAAGATAAATAACTTATAACTTATCAAATACCTACATCCAGAAGATATTATAGACATTATGTGAAAAAAAATTAAAAATAACGAGAAATATGTACCTACTTAATATTATGATTTATTTAAATTGTTTACTTATTAGTTTTTACTTTTTAGCATAAAAAATCATTTGTGATTCACCCATTGTAATTTATAATTATAATAATAGGTAAGAATATTGTGATAAAGAAAACTGGATGAACCTAAGGGTGAATGGGATTGCGTATCTACTGTTCTTCCCCACTTGAATATTATTTTATACAATTATACCTCGCCTTAAGACAAATTCATAATATTACACAGTTGAAATTTGTCTATATATGTATGGTCATGAGTGCGTATATCTAGGTAGTAGGTACACACAATTATACCACTAACTTTAGAGTATAATATAATGATCCCTATGAACTATTGGTAAAGTGATAAATAAAATAAAAAATATTGAAAAAGCTTGGGTATAGGTACGCAATATATTTCAATATTTGTGTTGGCTCTCTTGGGTCGTATATAATTTATATTTGTCATTATAAGTTATGAGTTTTTTGTTATAATTATTATCATCTTTGAAGAGTTATAATTATTAAAACAAAAATGTATTTATTGATTATTTATTTTTTATTTTATTTAAAACCAGCATGAGCTCAAACTTCTTATTAAATTGATAACAATTTAATATTTTTTTTGACCTACCTGAGTATCGACTATATAAATAAAATACAGTATTATATACCATTTTATACCATACCTTATCTTATATCCATCTAATGGTACCTAAATAAATAAATGTATATATTATATATATTGTGTGTGATGTACTCTTGCAGGGAAAGCGTTTATGTTTACTCCCCAGGCTATTAATATTCAACATCGAAGATTATTTTTCAAAATTGGATCCAATCGTACATTGATGTTACCTCGATAAATAACAAATAAACACAAAATCAGCAAATACGCGTAGCTTTATTATGAGTTATGACGCATAAACCGTTCAATTATTTATGATTTAGCTAGACATTTAATATGTCTCTCCGCCTTGTACGCTCGAGTGTAGTGCACCTCATATACGCACGCGCCAGAAACAATAATTTTCGTCAACATGGTATTATTAGGTATACCATTAAATTACCACTTAAGTATACTGTCCATAGCAAGCGATTCAATGACTGTATTTTATGGACTAAACCGACAAAAAATGTAATCAGTAATAGTGATTTTAAAAAAAAAATGTTAAACAACAATGGTTATTAGCTCATAACATCAAACAATAATAGGTTACAGCGGTTTGTAGACCATAATACAAAGTGTATTATTAGATTGTACAATTTAGTTAGTTCTAAGTATTTTTCCATCTTTTTGGTGTTGTTTGCATCTGGATTTAGTGTTGAATAGACATTTTGAGGATAAGAAAAATACCATTCTAGTAGAACAATATTGATATTATTAGAACATACCACATTGAAACTAGTCACTGCAGGTATTATATTATTTTATAACATAACATGTGCTTAAAACTATATCTAGAGAACAACTGATAAAAATTAAATTGTTGACAGCTTATTATTTGACCCGTCAAATAGTGTACAATTTTGAAAGAATGATATAATGACAGTTATATTGTGAGAGGATATTCTGTATCTACTTCTCTAGCTCGATTCTCAAAAAAATATGAATAATAGTATCACACTTACTTATTATGGTTTTATTGCTATTACTTGTAGTTAGTAAAATATTCAATATTTGCGCATAAATAAAAAAGTGTACTAATTGTCCATTCAATACGTTTTAGGTTTTAAATATAAAAATCTCAATATTTTAACGTGATATAACATAATGTTATAATATGTAATCACCAGCTACTGCCATTCTATGCTTAAGTCACTATTATCTAATGGGACTAATCATACGAATTTCAATAATATTAGTAATTATATAATTTCCTATAAACACAGTATAGGTACGCGTCAGATTGATACAATGTGGGTAGGAAGTACGCATGTACGAATTCACTCGACATCGATAATTATTATAATAGCTATTTGCAATATTGTATAATCGCCTAAACTATATTATTATCAACTACGGAGAGTTAACTTTTTAATTACAATGTACTAATATGATATTATTATATCCTAGAGATGGTAACATTTATTGTAGGTCAATGTTTTTTTAAATCTTCTCGATACGTAGGATCACTACTACGTATTGAATGGTATCATGTATGAACGCTTGTGGCTTGTACGAATTCACTCGACATAAATTATAATAACTATTTGCAACGCTGTAAACAACACTGCTTAAAACGTATTATCGACTATGGCGGTGAGTGAACTTTTTAAATACAATAGACTGATATTATAATATTATATCCCATTGAGCCTGTACAATTTATTGTAGGCCAACATTTTTCGCCAAAATCTCCTCGATCGTCGGATTAATAACTTACTACGTAGTTAATATTTAATAGTAATATGCATGGACGCACGAGGCGTGTACGAATATACGAATTATTACTCGACATCAATTATAATTACGATTCGCGATGTTGTGTAGACGCCTAAAATGTATCAGCGATGCCGAGTAACTTTGCAATCGACAAAATAATTATAACATTATCATATCCTAGAGCTGCAGGGTAACATCATGATTTATTGTTTGCCAATATTTCAAGACCGTCTCGATCTTCCGACGCCCCGGTACCCACCAAACTGACACGTTTACGGTGTATTAATTATTATGTTATTTTAATATTTTTCAAACGTCGGCAAAAACGTGTTCGGCCGAGATTCGATAGCCGCAGTTGTTATCCTATAGGCAATCGATAAAATAATAAATAATTATTCATCCGTATACCATAATATCATAGGTAGGTACCTACAATAATAATTATAATTATATAGACGTCTTGTATTATACTCTTCTCTGGGACCCGCTGCAGCCGCCGCCCTACTTATCTCAGCGCCAATGTTTAATATTTCGCGCCATTGCGGGCGATGCGCCAAAGTCAATATCGTATTATTGCGAATGCGCGGGGCGTATATACTACCTGCTACAACACTCGCGTGTTATTATTATTTTCTCTTTCGTTTCCGACAGACAAAAAAAAAAAATATATTACATAAAACGAATGCGACTTATACCGGTGTTCTGCACTCGACGTGCCTCCATTAGATTTGCAATATTGTCTGGAAATGACTATTATTATTTTTCAGTTCGGTTTTTTTCAATTTTTTTTTTCCCCCATTTTTTTATATCCACATAGACCATACGCATTTAAACTCAGACGGAAACAATGATTGTTGTACATAATTTAATTTATTATATGACATTCAAATACATTTTGCGTAAGGACGTCGCACAAGGATAAACACGCGAGACTTGTCTTTAGCCTCCAAAAAAAAAAAAAAAAAAAAAA